>NW_024704758.1:2003622-2228259 GCF_018977255.1 Callorhinchus milii | reverse complement strand
TCTCTCTCTCTTTCTCACGGTATATATACACTGTACACACACATATATATATGATGTCCACCTTACAGTAAAAATCTAAATATATTTACATAAAAAGTTTTTATAGTGGAGGAAAGTGAAGTGGCGTTGACGGAGCTGTGAGTGAGGGTGATCCAGAGAAAATCGAAACCTGTTAAAGTCACGATGATTTACCGTAGTTTATTCCAGGGATATCAGTAAAATGCGCATTCTAACAATAAACACACTAGACGTAACCATGAGACTTTTAGATGTTATGTACATATTCGTGTAGCTCAGTGGTTAGAGCACTGCAAGCGAGAGACCTCTGAGTTCGGTTCCCGGCAGGTCGATACCTTGGGCAAGTTTCCTTACTCCACACACCTGATAATAATGCCTCAAGAAAAAAAAAACAGTAATAAATTGGTCCCTTCAATCGACGACTGTTTGTGGGGACACCGCTGTGCGCAATTGGCAGCCGTGTTTCGCCCACAAATATGCAGTCAATTCACTTTACAGTAGATTCTGTGAAGCGCTTTGAGACGTCGAGAAGACGTGATAAGGCGCTGTATCAAATGCAAGGATTATTATATTTATTTACATTGCTTCAACTTTCTTTTCTAAAGTGGGGGAGAGGAAGCTTATATGCAGAGGACCGATGCACTAATGTAGAGCAGCTGATGAAAGAGGTAGAGTAAAAACGAGAAGTGGTTAAGTGTGTCGGAACTTGAGGAAAGGGAGAAGGGGAGACTGGAGGAGGTAAAGGTTTCCGCTGTTGAGAAGGAAAGAGGTCACATCTGAGCTAGGGTGACAGATCTTTAAGGAGAGCTCGTTCGGAGTTTGTGAGGAGCCCGAGAAGCCTTTGGGGCCCCCGGGAGCTCGAGGGGCCCAGGACAAGCCCTCCGTGACATCACAAGGAAAGCTATCGATACAGTTATTGTGATGCAGCTCATGATCTGCTGCCAGTTTCGATGAGAAATCGCCCTGTAGGTGTGTCGTGTTTGTAAACCATTTGCCATTGGTTTCAAAGGGCGGGAGTGTATTTTGCGTTGCTTTTTTTTTGGTCAGCCATGCAGAAATCAATCGCCCGCCGTGCTGAACGGTATCCACCCAAGAATTCCATGCATTTACCCCCTCCCAACGTATGATAAATTCCGGAGAGTGTTGGGTGCAAGAGCCAAGGCTTGGTGATGACCCCAGAGTGTGAGTTGGGATAACTGCTGGAGTCTAACCAGCTAAAGCCACATAACTTGCCATCGATAGCAATGTCTGGCAACCCTTCCTGCTGCTTGGCCAGCTAGGACCATCTTATCCGTTCGTAAAATACTGTTCAATAAAATACCGTTGAGGAAGTTGAGTTTAGCAGCTGGTGGTGGTCTGCCCTTGGAGTATTTGTCTTGGTTTGGCAGACGCAACGAATGCATGGCGTACACACAGTTTGATTAGCAGGCCTGCACATTGCATAGTCGACGACCCTACTGTTTCGCGAGCGCACATTGTTTTTCCGGTTAAATGGCTGTGGTCCGCACATTTTCTGCACGGCTACAGTCACAAGAGGGCTTTCATAGCCGTGGTACTTGTGCAGCAAGTGAGGGAAGAAAGAGATTTAATGGAAATGAGTCTGAGCGAAGAAGAGAGGGGAAAGAACAGTTGGTGGCTTTATAATCAAATCAACATCACGTGAATGTATGTTTGGATGCTGAGTGTGTGCAGTTTGCCTACAAAATGCAGCATTGTGACATTGTCAGCTCAGTGGTTAGAGCACTTGCCTCGCAAGAGAGAGATCTGGGTTCGATTCTCGGCAGGGCAAAATGTTGGGCAATTTTCCTTACTACACATGCCTCTGTTTACCAGCAGTAAGTAGGAACCCAGTTGTCAGTCGATTGGCTGATCGCTTTTCCGGGGGTAATAATTCCTTCAAAATAAGTTTAAAAATAATTTTGTCACTTCAATCCACGACTGTTTGTGGGACGCTGCTGGGCACAATTGGCTGCCGCGTTTCACCCACAAAATATACAGTCAATTCACTTTCCAGTATATTCTGTGAAGCGCTTTGAGACGTCTCGAAGACGTGATAAGGCGCTGTATCAAATGCAAGGATTATTATTAATCTATAGTAAATTCCGTGAATCATTATGAGCCCCTCCTGAGAGCCCCTCTCCCCAACACCAGCAGTTCCTCCTGATGTGTGGACCCTATATCAAATTGCAAAGATTTATTAAGTACACTCTAGCTATGCTTTACAGTAAACTCCGTGAAACGCTTTGAGACGTTTTGTGACAAGTGTCACGCAATTTTCTGCGACGTGTTAGTGACCGAATATTTTTGATACATACAATCCTGAGAAATACTCGGATTCATAATAGTAATAATCATCATCATCCTTGCATTTTATAGCTGCTGTGCGCAACTGGCTGCCTATTTCACCCACAAATACACACTTCAGTGTAAATCCTGTGAAGCGGGTTGATACATCTCAACAACGTGATAAGGCGCTGTGTCAAATGCAAGAATTATTATTGTTATTATTACAATGCCCCACAAGCAGCCGTGGATTGTTGGGGGAATCATTGACCAGGACACTGAGAGAAAGAGAAACTAATTTTCCATCTAAAAGATGCTCAGCAGACAGCCCAAAAGAAGCCTTTGCAACAAACATCCTAGTTTTGACTTTCACTTGACATCACTGTTTTTGAAGGGTAGGGAGCCGAGAGAGAACAAGCGCGGTATTGCGGAAGTGACCTCAAAATTATCTGTGCAAGGCTGGAATTGTGTAGGTAAATTGCAAGTTGTTTCTGATTTAGTAGAATAATTCATTTTGATTTGCAATAAAAATGACGTCAAAATGAAACCCAGTATTAGACTCCCTGCTAATCCAGGGCCCTGGATTCACACAAACAACAACAGAGCGCTTAACCACACCACTTGCAAGTGCAAGCAAACGTCGAACGGGATGATATCGATGCGGCACCAGGGGTTCTCTCTTATGTGCCTAAAGGTGGTACGCATGGCTTGAGACTTGCCGATCTGATCTCTTCTCTTTTTTTTCTCGCTTCACTTTGTCTTCCTCTCCCACAGGATCTTTTTCATTGATCGGACAGACCAGCCTGACTTAGAGGAAGCCAGAGTGTGGATGTTGAATTGACATCCACGCTTCCGCCTATTGTGCATTGCATCCCCTCTGTTGTTCCAGTGGAGTGTTTTTCAGATCGAAAGGGGGCTACTTTGTAATATGACTATAGGCACCTGTCCCTTCGCCTACACTCCACACAGTTCTATAGGTTATTGAACTCTGCATGCGCTTTAGCGGGTCATTGAACTCTGCTGTTTATCCTCTTTCCAATGTCCTTCCCCACCCCCTTTGATTGCTGCATTGGAACATGAGAAGTTTTCACGTGAGAGGGGAAAATGAGTTGGGGGAGGGGAAGTTTCCTGGAATGAACCTAGGTCAGCAAACTTGTAATAAAGTGGGATAACCCACAGCCTACATCCTCCAGTACGTAGAAGGTTGAAGGTTCCAGGATTTTTAAAATTACCTGGGTAAAACGGAGCAATTATTTCCACTGGTTGGTGAGTTGGCAATTAGAGGGGCATTCTTTTAAGGTTATTAAGAAAGGAGCAAAAGGGGAGACGCCAGATGGTTTATTTAGGATTTGGAATTACACAGAGGGTTTAATTAGGATTTGGAATTGCACAGAGGATTTATATAGGATTTGGAATGTCTTTTCTAGAATGGTATTGGAGGCAGAGTCCATGTTAGCTTTTAAAGGGGAATTAATATAAGAACTGAAACTGGGTTCGATTTCTGGGTGGGGCGAAACCTTAGGTAAGTTTCCTTGCCCTATACGCCTCTGTTTACCTAGCAGTAAGTAGGAACCTGGTTAGTCGATTGACGGATCGCTTTCCGGTGGTAATAATCCCTTAAAAAATAATACCAATAATTCGGTCATTCATTCCATGACTGTTTGTGGGGCACTGCTGTGCGCAATTCACTGTCGGGTTTTGCCTATAAAATATACAATCAATTACAGTAAATCCTGTGTAGTACTTTGAACCATCTCAAGGATGTGATAAGGCGTTATATCCAATGCAAGGAGAATTATAAAAGGTTATGTGTGTGTAGGTAGGTGTGGGGGGGAGGGGTTGCGGTTTATCATCTGAGAAAAAATAAAGTAAAACCTCTAGATTTTATAGTTTGTGCTGCACAAACATTTCATTATAAATTGGCAACTTCAGTGCGGGAGAATACAAATTCTCACGATGCCAAAAGGCGCGTAATCTCTTCTGTCTCGGGTACGATGAGTTTTCCATCCGTGACAATGTTTACTGATTTCATTCCCATCTCTCCTCCCTTATTCTCTTGTCTTGCTCGGTTTGCCATTGGTAAAACAGCTTAGCGCATAACATGTGATGGTGTGGTTTTTGCAATTGACTTGCTGGGTAATTGTGATACTGAGCCGTACTGATCAGGAATGTTCCACATTTCATCTTGAATTAGCTGATTGTAGCTTTTTTTGGTGTCTGACATGCGCGGAAACCCAGCGCCGTGCTTAAGAGTCTCCAAACCCAACTGAGAATTCCACGCATCCCACCTACACATGGGAATCTCAGAGATGAGAGAGGAAGGAGGTTGTTGGCAATGGCGGCAATACATTTCGCCTCAACCTCCCTGGACTAAGAACGTCAGCCACTGTTAATCTTTATTGCTGAGCTGTGCTGGAAATTGCTCGTACGCTGATGATGCCATCAGCCATGACCCATCGCCTAGCGCGTGTAGATGTGTTCTGGAGAGAAGCGGAGAAATTGTGCAAAGAAAAATTTATTGCACCTCAATCGATGATGGTTTGACGATGACTGCAGTGTCGTGACTGCTCTGTAACCTGCTCTGATAAGGATTTGCATGCAATCCCTCTAACCTTTGGGATGGAAATGAAATTCCATAGCGCTAAACCACAGGCGTTGTACAATCTACCCCCCACTGGATATAACGAACTGAGATGCACGTGTCTTATTTTGTCTGTAATCAGCCAGCTCATTGTCCAGCACATATGCTTATATAGCCGAAGTTCAATGTGCGCGGGTTGTGTGCCAAGTGACTCCTTAGGCAATCTCTCACATGTGTTTTTTATGTTGGTGGGTGTGTGGGGGGGATGGGTTGGAGGTGGGTGTGTAGAGGGAAGGGTTGGAGGTGGGCGTGTGGGGGGGAGGGGTTGTTGGTGGGTGTCTGGTGGGGAGGGGTTGGAGGTGTGTGTGTGGGGTGGGAGAGGGCTTGGAGGTGTATGGGTGGGGGGAGGGGTTGGAGGTGTGTGTGGGTGGGTCTGTGGGAGGTTAGGGGTTGGAGGTGTGGGTGGAACTGGGGGGGTGGGTTAGAGGTGTGTTTATGGGGGGTGTGGGGGGAGGGGTTGGAAGTGTGTGTGTATGGGTGGGGTGGGGTGGGGGGGTAGTGCAGCCGGATGGGAAGAGGTCAGGCTCAGCTGTGTCGCTCTCTACAGTCGAGTGGCGCTGCCAACACTCACCGCCAAGGCTCAGTATATGGACAGTGGCCACTCTGGTGGGAGGGAATGTGGATTCGCACTCCAGCGTTAGAGAGAGCCTGACCTGTAGGTGAAGCTGAATATACTAACGCTCTAATAACGACCACCCCGCTCAGCGGGCTCCAGCCTGCTCCATGTCCCCCGCTCTGCCCGCCCCCACCATCGGCAGTCGGGACTTCAGCATCTCTGCCCTCACCCTTTGGAACTCCATCCCACAGTGCCTTTGCCTTTCCCCCTCCTTTGCCTCCTTCAAGGCCCATCTCCAGATGCTTCTCTTCGACCCTGCCTTTGGTCACCCTCCTACCCCCACCCTTCCTTCCCTCCACCCCTCCTGTTCCCAGTCACCAGCTCGGATCCAAATCCTTGATTGACCAGCGCCTTGGGATGTCCTCCCGACGTGAAAGGCACTGTACAAATTAATCTGTTGCTGTTGTCCTTTTTGGAGGAAAATCTCACTTGATTTTGATGAGAGTTTGTTCTGTAACTCACTGAGACTGATCGCGGTGGGGAAATCAAGAGGAAGCTAGATCTTCACATGAGGGAGAGGGGAAAGAGAAGGGTGTGGGGGCGAGTATATACAAAAAAAGTGGGTGGAGACCTGCACAGACAGGTCGGGTCAAGTGGCCTGTTTTCCGTCATGTACAAATCTGGTAAACCTTGGTAAAACTGAGGCTTAGTTTATGATTTTGCTGCAGAGTTGCCTTGCCAAAGAGTTGGGTCCTAAATTGAGATGTTTTTTCACGATTCTGTGCTATCTTAAATGTTTAGATGCAGGTTATGGCCAATTTGGGGCCTGTTATGGAGAATGTGTCGGGGTCTACAGTTGCCAATAGTCTATTGCCATCGTCGTCGTGAATTACATTGAATTACAGTTCCGCGTGTGGCTGGTGATCCCTAAATTGCAGCAAGCACACGGGGTGTGACCGACCTATTGCACTTATAAATACTACCATTTTGGCAACCGTTCAAAGTCTTGCCATGCGTGCATTGCTGACTTCATGTATCAGGGGAACTGGCAATTGGCCAACTCATGAGCTTGCAGACCAAAGGGCAGCAAGGAACGGAATGTGCCTCCAAGCTTGCCATGCCCCCCCCACCCACCCCCCCCCCCCCCCCTCACTGCTCGGTATGGTTTTGTTTTTTTTGTACCACATGCGAGAAAGGGGGAAGGGGAGTAGAAAGGAGAGGAGTTGGAGGGTGGTGGCTCAGTGTGTAAGGACGTAATTATCACACGAGACCAAAAAGAAAACCTGCAACATCCCGTTCGCGAGTCACGAGAGTGACAGGTGTGTCAACATGTCGAAGGCGTACACTGAAGTTGGCAAGGGGACCAATCTTTCAGAGAATTCTTGGTACTTCGTAGAACTGCAATACTGTGGAAGCAGAACGCTGGAGTATTGGAAGGGTTGATGATACATATACTGTACTGTGTACTCTGTATATATTAAAAAAACGTTTTTGCAACACACATTACATAACACACACACAAACACACACATTGCACAACACACACACACACACACATCATTTGTGATGTCCTGCCTTTGCTTTGAAATGGCTGGAATTTGATGCAAGTGTTCCGCACTTGTCCATCTTTATGGGACTGGACGCAGTTAATGAGGCCAGTGGTGGAGCGCAGCACATTTCACAGGATGGGGACTAGACACAGATGGGTGGGTTCGCTGGGCTTCCGTTTGATATATCGACTTATGGTGGAGACGTCTCAAAACGCCTCTCAGATTATACTGTAAAGCGAATTGACTGTATATTTTGTGGGCCAAACACGGCAGCCAACTGCGCACAGCAGCGTCCCACAAACAGTCGTGGATTAAATGCCCAAATCATTCAAATACCAAATACATCCTGTTGACACGTCTTGAGATGTTTGGTCAACATAATCGGGCGCTCTATTAATTTTTAATTATAATTATTATTATTATTCTCATTGTGTTTCTATGCTTTTCCTTCAGGGGAATCTGGCTCCAACATTATTGAAGTGTCTAAGGAGGCTCGCAAGAGGTTTCTTGGCCCTCTCCACCCTTCCTTCAACTTGGTGAAAATCATTCGCAGTCGGCTTTACAAAACCCTCCCTGACAATGCGCACGAGTTAGCAACAGGCCGCCTGGGCATTTCCCTGACCCGAGTGTCCGACGGAGAGAACGTGCTGGTGTCCGTGTTCAACAGCAAAGAGGATCTCGTTCAGGTAAGCAACAACAACAACTTGCATCTCTGTAGTGGCCTTCAGGCAGGATAGCGTCCCAGAGCGCTTGACAGTGGCGGAGCACAATGCTGAGCTGGGTGGGAGGTGACCGTAGGCATGGGTGGAGAGTAAGCACGCCGGTTACTAGAGGCTCTCTGAACGCCATTTGGTTTCCGAGTCTCTTTGCTCGGACGTTGGGTCTGTTGACTCGAGGGTTTTGCTTTCCCAGGGCTTACACAGGGCTGGATGCTGGGGCCTAACCACAGATTTGTCTCTATTACCTATTAACTGCTGCATTGTGCAGAGAAGCGAGACAACATCTCCTCTTTAAAGATCACCACCGCCCTTCATACGATCTGTGCCATCTCAGCATCAGCCAAAAGGCCACGATTTTTGGGGTCTTTTTTTTTCGTTGACGCTTTAAAAACTTGGCATTATCATGTCTTCTTTAATCACATTGCAATAAAGTACCACTTGGTTGAGAAAAAAAGAAGGCACTTGGTATTAAAGATAAATTAGCGGGATTTACAGAGGGTTGAGGTGAAAGGTGGAATGCAAAGACTAGGGGCAAATAGATTGGACTTGGAGATGGGCTGGATTTAGTCAATGGCTTAAAAGTGGGATCTCTGTTGTTTTCCATTTGTATTAAAATCACGAGAGGTGATATGATGGCATAGACCATATGTAGGACACTGTGGGTCTTTGAGATAAGATGTTGCCTCGCTTCTCTGCACAGCGCAAGTTGCGAGCAGCTATTGCCATAGAAGCAAACCTGTGTTTCGCCACCTGTGTTTCAAAAGCAAAGCATTCTTCATGCCTAACAGAAACTGGCTTTGCAGAAGGCCTAAAATTTGACCCTATTCCTTACATAAGAAACAACTGTGAGCTCTAATCTATCGAGCGACCTAGATCCCTAGCAACGTTTTAATGAGTTATTTTGATGATTGAGTAATTAATGCTGTGCAAACAGGAGGCTTGTGGAGTCCTGTAACTCAGTGGTTAGAGCACTCGCTTCGCAAGCGAGAGATCTGGGTTCAATCCCAGGCAGAGGGCGAAACTTGGGCAAGTTTCCTTACTCCACACAGAGCCTAATAATAATCCCTCCAAAACCAAAAACAATAATAAATTGGTCATTTTCAATCTACGACTGTTTGTGGGACATTGCTGTGCGCAATTGGCTGCTGCGTTCGCCCACAAATATACAGTCAATTCACTTTACAGTGTGTTCTGTGAAGAGCTTTGGGACGTCCTCCCGACGTGAAAAACGCTATATCAAATGCAAGGATTATTATTGTTATTTACAGTCTATTCTGTGAAGCGCTTTGAGACGTCTAGAAGACGTGAAAAGCGCTATATCAAATGCAAGGATTATTATTATATTTAAAACTGCTGTACTAACCTATTTGCTACTCTCCCCCTAGGCCTGTATATGCAGCACATTTATCCCCGTGTACTGTGGACTGATTCCTCCAACATTGAAAGGAGTGGTAAGTTGAAGTGCAAGTGAGGAAAGGCAGAGGGAATGGAGAGACTGTGTTTGGGGAGGTGCTCAAGGTTATAATACTCAAGGGATTTGATGTCACTGTAAACGTGCAGCTTTACTCTCACTGTTAGCTATCATTTGATCCTCTTAACTCCGTTACAGACCTTGTGATGTCTTTCCAGTCATTGTTTGTTGTCTCTTTGTTTGAGGACAGCATGATTTCTCATGCCAGACTATACAGCTATGATGCAATACAAAGTGCATTTCTGTCTACATGTTTGTCCATCTCTTTCCCCACCTGTCACTATGACTCCTCATCATTGATAACCACAGAAAGACGTAGGTTTGAATGGGAAGAAACTAAAGGAAATTGCAAAATTGGCATCTTACGGTCTGTACTATTCAGCCTATGCAGAGATAATAACAACAATAATAATAATGATAATAGTCCTTGCATTTAATATAGAGCCTTATCACGTCTTCAAAATATCTCAGGGGCTTTGCAGAATATTTTATGGACGAAATACGGCAGCCAATTGTGCACAGAAGTGTCCCGCAAACAGTTGTGAATTGAGTGACCACATTTTTTAAAAGGAATTATTAGATGTCTATGTGTATAAGGCTCTTTCAGCTTAGCATACTTCCTTTTAAAACCAAATTAAAAGTTTCATATTGGTTCTACGGTTCCCCATCCATATTGTGCAGCTGCTTTGTCAGCGAACTTGATCCCCCGGCATCTCTTCCTGGATTTGTATTTGAAGGGGAATAGTGTACACAAATGAACAATGAGAAAAAGCAGAGAAATAGTAATAATGATAAGAATCATTGCATTTAATACAACAACTTGCATTTACGTAATGGCCCTCACGCAGGGTCGTGTCCCAGAGTGCTGAAATGTAGTTAATACACTTTAATACAGCATATATTACATCGGGAGGATGTGCCAGGATTTACTGTAAAGCGTAGTGATTGCCTTTAGAAGTAGAATTAAATTAATGAAGATACCTCCATTCAATTGGCTGCCGCATTTCGCCCACAAAATATAGAGTCAATACACTTTACAGTATATCCTGTGAAGCGCTTTGAAACGTCACAAAGATGTGATAAGGCGCTATATCAAATGCAAGGATTATTATTATGAAAGAGAGAGAGAAAGCATAGGATCAACAGGCTGAATGGCATCCTCTTTGTAATTGCCATAATTCCCAGTACACTTGAACTGGTCACTGGAGACATGCAAAGAACGCTGTGATATAACTTTCTCCTTTCTCGTTCATCTTTTTCTCTTTGTAGCCCTTTCTCCATAAGGTTACTGTAAAAATGATCAATGCATTCGATATGATGCCTGTAGAATATAATGGAATTATATTATTATGTATTATATATTTTATTATTATAATGCCTATCTTGTCAAGGTCTCAAAGTGCTTTGCAATAAGTGTAGTGAGTGGTTATGTACAAAAGAGACAAAAGCAGCAGCCAATTTGGCACAGCGATGTCCACAAATAGCCAGGAGGTGAACGACCAATTTATCTGGAGAGTTACTGGTCAGAAACTCCCTTCTCTTTTTTGAGTCGTGTCATGAGATCTTACTTTTGGTGGCAAACAAACTCATCCCTGTGAAGCGAGGCGATGGGAGATTCAACACGACGTGAAATTTCAGCCTGATCGCTCACCTGTATCGCTGCTGTCAGCACTAATGTCAGCTTTAAATGGATGAGCTGTGAGCAGCCAGTGATTCAGGTCACGAATCTCCTGTTGCAGGAATTGAAGTGTGTGTGTTCAAACAAGTAAATACAGGCAAGATACTTAATTTGATATTAAACTTTGTCTCTGTTCAATGTGTAATGTCTTTTCCAGTCGTTCCACTGCTAACGTGACAGAGCACTTGCTAGGAGGTTAGCATTTGCGCAGTCTTCCAAGATAAAGTTGTCATTCACTGTAACAGTGCATAGGAGCGAGCCCTACAGTCTTTGCCATCATTAAACACTGGAGCTCGATACTGTGATGGCAGGTTGTTCGAGTGGGCATTCAGGAAGGATGAGATCAAATGGGCTGAAGAGCCTTCTTCATCCAGACCAATCTTGTGATGTTGATAAACGCAAGGAAAAGCTTTAATCACATCTCCCAGCCTTTCTCTTGCATCCCTTTAACAGCCTTACACGATGTGTACAGCATAGTATATTCATCTCTGATCAGTTGATTCTGTCTGTGTCTCCCATGCAGTCGTTCCATTTTCTCACCATCCTGTGCACAAAGGATTGCTTAATATAGTATTTACATCTATTTTTAAAATCCAGAACTGGGTTGCTCAAGAGAGAAGACACCTTTTTGTACAGCATTCTAGATGATACACTCTAGAGGGCACAAGTGGGATAGAGAAAGCAAAAACGATTGAATTGAGAGCAGGGTTTATTTTCCAAAGGACAGGCCCTGAAATCTATTGTATGTTTAGTTACCGTCTATTTTATATTTAGTTTCATGTACATACGTACACTGTGGCACTACTCAAAAAGAGAAGGCAGTTTGTCTCTCTGGGTGTCCTGGCCAACAATCCTCCAAATAAAATTGATCACTCACTCCGTAGCTGTCTGTGGGACACTGCTGTGGGCAAACAGTACATTCTGTGAAGACAACTTTTAAGACATTGTTGACAACGTGGTAAGGTGCTATATCAAATGCAAGCATTATTATTGAAGGTTGCACCTTAAGATTGTTATATTTTCTTTAGATAGCGACTCTTTCATTATTTTTACTTTTGTAACCCTCTTCAGTCCGAAATTGTGATTCTAATATTTAGCTTTTGATGTATACGATTCGTGCTCTGTCCCCATGTCATGGGAATTCTGCCGGTTTATTCCCCACTTTTCCCCTCCTGCCCTCGCTCAAGCATTGGGAGGCTGAGGACCATTCAACAACAACAAAATTACATTTCTATAGCGCATTTCACGTCAGGAGGACGTCCCAAGGCTGGACAGACAGAGTTTCAGACCAGAGCTAAGGGTCGGGGTGGGGGAGCGGAGGGCAGGGGAGAAACAGGGAGATCGAAAGCACAGTTGAGATGTGTCTTGAAGGTGGCGAGGGAGGGGGCGAGGCACAGGGACTGCGGGATGGAGTTTCAGAGGGTGGGGGCAGAGTGGCAGAAGGTCCGCCCGCCAATAGTGGGACGAGCGAGGCAGGGGACGTGAAGCAGGCTGGAGTCTGCTGAGCGGAGGGAGCGAGCAGGATGGCAGGGGGTTAGGAGGTCACAGAGGTAGGAGGGGAGCAAGACCATGGAGGGCTTTGAAGGTGAGGACCAGGATCTTGAACTGTATCCTTTGTGTGATGGGAAGCCAGTGGAGTTGGGCAATGATGGGGGTTCAACATTCAACAGTAACAACAACAACTTGCATTCTTATAGCGCCATTTATGCAGAGCAGTGTCTTGGAGCGCTTAACAGTAGCGGAGCCTAATGCTGAGCGAGGGGAAGGGAAGGAGAAGGTGCCCATAAGAACAGTCAAGAGCAAGGTCTTCAGTTGTGATCTGAAAGAGGGAAAGGAGGGGGCAAAGCGGAGGGATTGGGGGAGAGCGTTTCAAAGCTTCGGGGCTTAAAGCACCAAACTCTACTGCCCCAGCATCTCCCCATGGTCCTCCTACTCTGTAAGGCTTTGGTGCTACATTGGGAGATACATTAACGGCATTAATTATTAACCAGGGACCTTGATGTTTATGATAACGTTGAAATACCGGACACATCTCTGAACCCTGAGTCATACTTTAAAATACGATAGTTCATAGAACAGTCAAAAAACAAGTAAACATCTGGCAGTGCTCGTGTGGTAAATACCTTTTAGTTATACGTCATTTCTCCTCGCTTCCCTGTTGATCGTAGAGAGAAGTGGGTGTTTTTGTTGATTCATTGGATTCAAAGAAGTGTTATTTAAACGTTTAAGGAGAAGTCGCTGTTTTGCGGAATGTTTATGGACAGGAAAGTTTATCCAACCCCGTGTGCATTACTACAACACCAACAACTTATTTATATAGCACCCTTCACGCAGGATAGAGTCCCAGAGCACTTTACAGTGGTGCAGCCTGACACTGAGCCAGAGACGACAGGATTCCACAAACAGTCGTGGATTGAGTAACCATATGCGTTTTTTTAAAGGGATTTATTATCCCCAGAAAAGTGATCCGCCAATAGACTAACAACTGGGTTCCTACTTACTGCTAGGTAAACAGAGGCGTTTCGCCCTGCCTGGGAATCGAACCCGGGTCCTCTCACTTGTGAGGCGAGTGCTGCAACCGCGAGTGAGTGCGGAATATAGCTTAGATGCTTTCCGAGGGTAATTGTGCCAAATAAATAAGTAAATAAAGAAATAAATAAGTAAATAAAGAAATAAATTAGTAAATAAATAAGTAAATAAAGAAAGAAAGAAAGAAAGAAAGAAAGATTTTCACTCAATCCACGACTGTTTGTGTAATTGGCTGCTATGTTTTTCACCCCCAAATATACAGTCGATTCACTTAATAACATATTCTTGAGCGTCTGAACTACGTGATGAGCTATATCAAATGCAAGGATTATTATTATTATTATTCTTGTGTTTAAAATAAAACCCTGTTCCATCCTCTCTCCAGAGATATGTCGACGGTGGTATTACAGACAACCTGCCTCAGTATGAGCTCAAGAACACAATCACGGTGTCTCCATTTGCTGGCGAGAGCGACATCTGCCCTCGCGATCGCTCCAACAACATGCACGAGATGAGAATAACCAACACTAGCATTCAGTTCAACCTGCAGAACCTGTACCGGCTCTCCAAGGCCTTATTCCCACCTGAGCCAGAGGTAACTGCTCCGAGACGCTACTCTGTGCGAAGGGCGCTGTGTAAATGCAACTTGTTGTTTCTGCTGTTGAAGTGTTGCTTTGCTTATGTGAAGTCCTATAGCGTAGTGGTTAGTGTGCTCGCCTCGCAAGCCAGAGGACCTGGGTTTAGATTCCCCAGGCAGGGCAAAACCTTAGGCAAATTTCCGTACCCCACACGCCTCGGTTGCCCTCTCAGTGAGTAGGAACTCAGTTGTTAGCCGATTGGTGGATCGCTTTCAAATCATATTTGTTGGACATTGCTGTGTGCAATTGGCTGCCACGTAACGCCCATAAAATGCACAGTCACTACACTTTACAGTATATGCTGTGAAGTGCTTTGAGATGTCTCAACAATATATCAGATGCAAGGGTCATTATTATTTTTATCCTTTCATACCGAGGCTTCACATATTGACGTGGTTCTCTGCAAAGGAGTGGAGTAAATAGTCTACCGGCGGGTATCTAAATGAGTGAAGTTTTCTGTGATGATTGCAATGTAATAATAGATTTTAATCATGTTGGTTTTGTGTTGTGTTGAGCAGGTGATGAAGGACATGTGCAAACAAGGTTTCAGTGATGCCCTGGACTTCCTCAAGAGGAATGGTGAGTGAGGTATTCCACCTTGGGTTGAGTTTCCCGACTCGAAAGGTGCTTTACGAATATAATTTGTATGTGTTATTGTGCCCGGTGATTAATGAGGCCCATTGACTGTGGAGTTTTGTGGAGTTAGAGCACTCGTTTCGCAAGCGAGAGGACCTGGGTTTGATTCCCGGGCAGGGCGACACGTCTGGCAAGTTTCCTTACTCCTCTAAATGTTACAGATTCAAACAATTGATGGTCCAACAATTCATGTTGCACTTAGTACATTAGCAAATTCAACTACAAGTGCCAAAAAATAATTCCCTAACCATGTCTTTTTGCAGATTAATAAAATGTTGTATTAATCTCCCCAAAGTGGAACTTCTCTTAACCCGTGGGAGGGAGTAAAGGAATGGATGGAGACTCGTGTGGAGTATAAACACCAGCACAGACAGATTTTGTTTCCGAATTGTATCTCCTCTGAGTCCCCTCCCTTGCCTCTTTCAAGACCCGACTCAAGACCCTCCTCTTCGACCACGCCTTCGGTCACCCTCCTACTCCCTACCCTGATTCCAACCACCAGCTCGGGTGTGGATCCCTGACTGTCTAGTGTCTAGGGACGTCCTCCTGATGTGAAAAGCGCTGTGCAAAAGTAATTTGTTGTTGTTGTTGTACATTCTTAGTAAATCGTGGTTAAATTAAGCTTTAGTTTATCTTTGTAAATAATGTTCTATTTCCTTTATCCCACCCCTTCCCTTTTCCACCTTCTCTTCCCTTCCTCCCCTGTTGTTTCTTCTCTGTGCAGCCTTGCTGAACCGACCAACGCTCTTACAGAACCCCTGCCCACGATCTCTGTACGAGTCGAACTGGGTGGAAGAGGAGGTGGAGGTGATGGAGATTGCAGAAGGGAATCAGGCCGGCGCCATGTCCGAGAACAACAATAGGATCATGGAACACATGCCACCCCGCCTGCACCAAGGTGAGCAATCCACATCTTGTGGAGTCCTGTAGCTCAGTGGTTAGAGCACTCGTCTCGCAAGCGAGAGGACCTGAGTTCGATTCCCAGGCGGGGCGACACGTTAGCCAAGTTTCGTTACTCTGCTTATTTAGTAAGAACCTGGTTGTTAGTCAATTGACGGATCGCTTTTCCGGGAGTGATAATCCCTTTTTAAAAAAATTAATAATTATAATTTGGTCACTCAATCCACAACTCTTTGTGGGACACTGCTGCACACAATTGGTTGCTGCGTTTCACCCACAAAATGTAGAGACACTTCACTTCACAGTATATTCTGTGAAGCACCTTGAGACGTTTCGACGACGTGATAAGGTGCTATATCAAATGCAGGGATTATTATTGCTATTATTACCTGCCTCAGCTTCAGGAAGGTTCACCTATAGACTCCGAATCAATCTCTGAGTCGCCGAGATTCTCGCCTAATGCAGCGACTTAGTCATCGGCTCCGCCAGGGTTTTAACACGAGGGCAATTCTGAACGAGGGGAAATTCTAATTGTGAACACTCAGCAAGTCTTTGCACAATGAGTCACTTTGTGGTACGGTGCAGGCAGTTTAGCTTCTCGTGCCAGGAAAGTCTTACAGGCGGCCATGAGATGAATGGCTCAATTTAATCTGGTTTTCTAGTCGGGGAATACAGATGAGAGCAGACCTTCGCTGAAAGAGACGGATTGACAAGAGCTCAGATTACTTAAAACTCAAACCACTTTAATCACGCACCTCACCCTGCTTGCTCAGCATTTGGGAGCAGTTTCTCTACGATGCTCCCAACGACCTCAAGTTCCACCATTTTGACGACGTGCAATGTTACTTTTTCGTCAAAGTGTATTTGCTTTATGTTGTTTTCTTCCCCAGGCCCCCAACCCCCCCCCTCCCCCCCAACCTTTGGAACACCATCCCTCAGTCCTTTCGCCTCGCCCACCCCAACTCCCCTATCTCCACCATTCCAATTGCCACCTTCAGTGCCTGTCTCAAGATATTCTTTGGTCGCCCTCTTCCCCCTACCCTCCTGATCCCAACCCCCTGACTGTCTTGGACGTGAAAGGTGTTATAAAAATGTGACTTTTTTTATCTAACAACACCTTTGCTTCCACGTAGCGCTGACGGACGCCTGCACTGAAAGCAAGAGTCTCTGCTCAGTTGTCTCCAACATGCTGCCCGTTCGCCTGGCCTCAGTCCTGATGCTTCCCTACACGCTGCCGGTGGAATCCGCAGTCTCGCTCACCGTGAGGTAAGTGGACGCTGACCCTCTGCGCTCGCCCACGAAACACACAGTCACTACGCCAGGAGGTACATTTTGGCAAAGGGGAGGGTGTGCGAGAAAGGACCGACCTCTCTCACTGTACACAGCCTTGTGTGGCCTGAACAGCACTATACAACCTGAGCGTGTAAATCTCACCAAGTATCTCAGTATAACTACGGGGGTGCTTTGCTCAAGTTCCTATTCCGCGAGTTAATTCTTTGGAAAGGTGAGACAGTCCATACACACACACACGCGTGCGCACATACACACACGCGCGCACAAGCGCACACAGACATGCCAAATGCATGCACGCGGAAGGATTTAATGATGAACTTCCGGTTCCCGCAGGCTTCTCATGTGACCTTCGCCTGTTTTTTGCTCCGCTAGGATCCTCGAGTGGCTGCCCGACCTGCCCAGCGACGTGGACTGGATGAAAGATCAGATAAGCAACGTCTTGTGGTACTTTGTGAAGAACGCCAAGGCCAGGCTCGGACACAGCCTCAACGCAAGGTGAGGGCACATATGGCTCGTGTGGCAACAATTGATCACAGTTTCGCCCACAAAAATCCTCTTAAGAGTATTGGTTAGCGAGCGAGAGGACCTAGGTTCGAATCCCGGGCAATGTGAAACCAGTTAATTGGCAGATCGTGTTGTGGAATAATCATCCCTTAAAAAAATTATAATAATAATTTGTTCACTCAACCCATGGCTGTTTGTGGGACACTGCGGTGCGCAATTAGCTGTCGCATTATGTGAAGCGCATTGAGACATCTCAACGACGTTATAAGGCGCTATATATAATGCAAGGATTATTATTATCAGTATTATGATCTCCTGTGATTCGATTTGGGACATCTCGAGGACATGACAAGGCGCTATACCAAACACACAGGGTTTATATTGAAGTCGCTGGGAACACTCAACAGTGTTCATCAGAACTCAGGGTCAGAACTTGGAGTCGTGGACCCGAAACATTGACTCACTTTCCTTTCTCCATAGATGCTGCCTGACCTGCTGAGTGTTCCCAGCGACTTCTGTTTTTGTTTCAGATTTCCAGCATCTGCAGCATTTTGCGTTTCGCAAGGTTTATATTTATTGCCAAAACGCGGCTAGGAAGCGAAATAAAATGATGAAGCACCGAGGCTAAACCGTACAGAATAATTTAACTCAAATTGAACGTAGTCTTACTTCCAACACCTTTTAAATAACCATTAAAAGCCGCGTCTCGTTCTCATTCACCTGCCGCCTCCTGTGTTGCAGCGCCTTGGGACATCCTCCTGACGTTTGTTGTTTGTTGTTGTTGCTGTTGCAGGCTGCACTATAACCTGGAGTTCCACAGGACCAAAAGCCTGTTCCTACCCTCGCGAGGATTGTCCTCTTACGAGTCTGTCCGCAAGTGGGTGAGGAGCAATACCTCGGTGATGGACCTGATCGTGAAGTGTGAAGAGTACCAGCGACAGCTGTGGCCGGGCAAGCTCCACATTGACCTCAAAATGCAAGCGTCCATGTGCCAAGAGGACCTGGAGTCAACTGGCTTAGAGATGAAACCCTCTCCACCCTCCTCAGGGGCCAGTATTTGAGTATTAAAGGTGGTGGTGGGCTGCGCCACACAGACTTTCTATCTCTGCTGGGTACCTCTTAGCCTGAAAGTATTTTTTCCTATGTGTGTGTGTGTGAGTGTATAGAATATAACGGGTACTTTTTTTTTTCGAGCGACGTCACGAGCTAAGCCTATGAAGATGCTCTACGTGCATTTCTCTCTACGTAAAACAAAGCCTCTTGTGAAAGCGGCTCGCAGTTCCAGAGGCTGCTTTTGTGCTAAACCTGTAGCGTAGTGGTTAGAGGACTCGCCTCGCAAGCGAGAGGACCCGGGTTCGATTCCCATTCAGGGCGAAACCTTAGGCAAGTTTCCTTACTCCACTCCTCTGTTTACCCAGCAGTAAGTAGGATCCCGGTTGTTACTCGATTGGCGGATCGCTTTCTGGGGGTAATGATACCTTTATATTAAAAAAAATGAATAATGCGGTCAGTCAATCCACAACTGTTAGTGGGACACCGCTGTGCGTAATTGACTGCACGTTTCACCCACAAAATATACAATCAATTCACTTTGCAGTATATTCTGTGAAGAGCTTTGAGAAGTCTCTACGACGTGATAAGGCGTTGTATCAAATACAAGGATTATTATTATTATTAAACCACTTCTCTAGGTAACATTTGTGGCCCTCACCTTTTGCTCGATGTGCAATCTTGTAGAGGGGCACAGCCATATACTAACCACTGCACATTCAGACTCAGGTGAGGCTTCTTACTTACCCTGTGGCGCAATTGGTAGTAAACATTTCTCCTTAAATTTAATATTCATAGCCCACAACAATTCAGTGCAAATTATGTGTTTCTTTGTATTGGTTCCCGTCTGCCTGTTCAGGTGGACGTTAAAAGATACCTGTGGCTGTTCGAAAAGAGGAGGGAGTTTCTCTCTTCCGCTGTCCTGGCTGACAAGCCTCCCCAAAAACTAGTCATTCACTTCATGGCTGTTTGTGGGGCATTGCCGTGTGCAAATTGGCTTCCACGTTTACCTCCACGGACACAGTCACTGCACTTGCCAGGAAACTCTGTGAAGCACTTTGAGACGTTTCAAGGTATTTAAGGCGCTACATTTAAATGCTAGGATGCTAATTATTATAAATAACAACATGTTGTCACAGAGTAACAAATAGAGAAAAAAATATATAATCGGTCAGTGCAATGTGTCCACGCTTAGATTTGTAAATATAGAGTTTTTTTTTGTTATGTTAAAAATTAGCAGATTTAATCTGGTAATAGAGTTGTGAATGGAATTGGGGAGGGTGGGTGGGGGTGGGGGGGGGAATTGAGAAATAAAGATGGGTGCTTAATATTGGGAAAAAAACAATTCTGATGGAGGAGAAAAAGAGCGAGGTGAGATGCATTTACATAGATAAGTCTTTCTAGTAAGGTGCTTAACTACTCACCAAACCACTTGCTGTTGATACCTCGTCGCTATCCATAGGAACCAAATGATCAGATAGCTTCACATCATTGTAACAAGTCTATGCAGATTGATGCACTTTTTTATGACGCCCTTTTTGGGGGGGGGAGACTCATCAAATTCCATCGTTTTAATTCCTTGTACAAATTTCGGCTATTGCCATATATGTGTGTGAGTTTTATTTGTAAATCACTGCAATTAGGAATGCTCAACGTGTGATGGGAAGAGCTCTGGGACGCTAGCCTGCATGAAGGGTGCTACATAAATGCAAGTTGTTGTTGTGAAAACTTGTATGCAGTAAGTTGTTATAAATACATAGGTTATATTATGTTTCTGTAAGATTTTATCTCGTGCTGTTTGACTACTGATGGTTGTGTCTTTTTTAAAAAGGTTATTTTATTTTTTACGTGTTGGCTTCTAACCACTGTTGTTATGTGTTTAAAGAACTTCTTCAGCGTTGTGCATCTCAGTAAACTGAGTTTCCACTCTCCATCTCTCCTGCTCGCTCCAGGTCTCCCCTCTCCTGAAGGGGTTCAACTCTACACCAAGATACTTGGGGCATCCCGTATCATAGTGTTTAGGGTGCTTGCCTCGCAAGCGAGAGGACCCGGGTTCGATTCCCGGAAACCTTTGACCAGTTTCCTTATTCCACACGCCTCTGTTTACCTGGCAGCAAATGTTGGTCGATTAGAGGATCGCTTTCTGTCAGTAATAATCCCTCAAAAAAAATCGGTCATTCTTTCCACGACTGTTTGGGGGACACTGCTGTGCGTAATTGGATGCTGCGTTTCACCCCCTGAATCACAGTCAATTCACTTTGCAGTATGTTCTGAGAGAGGGAAGAGAGATGGGAAAAAACTATTTGTTCCTTTATGCCAATGTCACTGCAACTGGGAATGCAAATCAACATGTGATGGGATTATTTTGGGAGAGCCGTAACTCCAATAAATACTTGTACATAGGCTGCAACTTTGTGACCACTGGAGTTGTGTTTTTGCAGAGTTTGCGGTAACATCCTTGAACACGTGCAATATGCAATTGTGTATATATTTTTTTAATGTGCGTGCGTCTGTGTGTGTACAAAGCAATACGTGTTCTATATATGAACCTTTCACTTTCTGTTTCCCTCCGCCCATTAGAGACAGCTCACCATTGCTGGTGGAGATAGGATAGAATTAACCAAATAAACAGGGTGTGTTCTCTCTAGGGAGGAGAGAGTGCATTTCCCTGTACAGGTGGCATGCATACGTGGCACTCTCATTCTTGTTTGGACACTCTTAAGCAAGATGAGGGATTTCTGTGTGCCAGACGCCCGGCTGACCAAAAAACACAAATGTCTGGATGCCATCGAAATTAGGAATTGTGGAGTTGCACAATAAATGACTTGCTTTTGTCATACCGTATGGGAAAATGCACACAGTGTATAAGGTCCTACCTCCTTCCTGATCTCTCTGTTAAGGTCTTAAATGAGTAGGATCGCTGTCCTGAACTGCACCAGAGGTTTTGACACCATTTCTGTGTTTGTATATACAGTAAACTCCTGATAACTTAACACTCCAAGGAAAAAGGGCTAAGTGACCACTTATCCAGAATGATGAGTTAGGCATATGTATAAATACATAAATTAATGGTACTGGGATATTGAGAGTGTGATGACTAAAGTGATAGTGACAAGTTAAACCAGGATCGAGTTATCAGGAATTTATTGTATTTTGTTTTGGCTGGAACGTAATAAAGTGGGGTTGGGGGGCCAGAAACATATGGTTAAGACAATAGTTTGCATCTGATAAGACATAAGCCTGTGTGTATATAGATTGTAAAACGCCATTCTGAAGTTTGAAGATGAATTTCTGTAAAATGTGATTATTTTGATGAGGGCGGAGGATGGGGAGGTGGACATATAAAGCTTGTTTTGTTTTGGTCAGGAAGAAAGGTTTACATCTCCCTCAGCAAGTTTTTGAAATGAAAACTGATTGAGGTTCCATGTACTTCTCTATATTAACGGTGTGAATAGGTTTTCTAACTGCGGGAAGCCTGCGAAAAGAAGAGAGGAGAGGGCTTTCTGAATGTAACTTGTTTTTAAACTCTCCGGGAATCATTCAGTTATTTCCTTCTCAATGAAACAATTCCTTGAGGTTTGTGTTTTTTAAAAAAAAAACGTTTTACTTTGAATGACTGCCGTGAGCAATCAGATAAACTCGCTCTATTAGCTTGAGTTTCGAAGTCGGTTGGGATGTCTTCTTGAGGTGAAAGGTTCTATATAAATGTAACTTGTTGTAGGTTTCATCTCCCTCTGTTTTCAGAGTCCACCAATATATGAGTCACAGCAATATAATATTTTTACTGCACCTGACAATAACCTATAGGAATTTGTGGATGTGAAACTCTATCTGCAGATCATACTGCAATAAACACAGGAATGCTACCTGTTTGAGTAGCAGTCCCAATTTTTATAATATATATAGATTTGTAATATATATCTAATGATCTCACGCTTTACAATTTAGATTTGGTACGTAGCTTATGCATTCTGCTCTCACAATTACTGCACTGTGGTCTTCACTCTGGTTCGTTAAACCTTTTATTTTGTGTTAATAAAGGGTGAACTAAACTTCGCTGTCTGTGTGACTTTTTGCAACTGTGACTTGGATAAAGTCCCGTAGCGTAGTGGTTAGTGGGCTCACCCGCTATATATAATATATAATAATATATAATATATAATATATAATAATGGTTGATCCACAAGATTAGGGCCCATGGAATTAAGGGGTATATTAGCATGGATTGAAGAATGGCTTAACGCGAAGAAAACAAAGAGTAGGGATAAATGGGTCCTTCTCAGATTGGCGGGATGTGACTAGTGGAGTGCCACAAGGATCAGAGCCTGGGCCTCAACTATTTACAACCTACATCAACGATCTAGGAGTCCTGTAGCTCAGTGGTTAGAGCACTTGCTTTGCAAGTGAGAGACCTGAGTTCAATTCCAGGCAGAGGGCGAAACCTTGGGAAAGTTTCCTTACTCCATACAGAGCCTAATAATAATCCCTCCAAAATCAAAAAAAAACAATAATAAATTGGTCATTTTCAATCTACGACTGTTTGTGGGACATTGCTGTGCGCAATTGGCTGCCGCGTTCGCCCACAAATATACAGTCAATTCACTTTACAGTGCGTTCTGTGAAGCGCTTTGGGACGTCCTCCCGACGTGAAAAGCGCTATATCAAATGTAAGGATTATTATTATTATAGATGAGGACATCGAACTTAATATATCCAAATTTGCGGATGACACTAAACTAGGAGGGAGAGTAAACACCGAGGTTGACATTAAAAAAATGCAAGAAGATATAGATAGGCAGGTGAGTGGGCAAATAGGTGGCAGATGGAGTGTAATGTAGGGACGTGTGAAGTCATCCACCTAGGTGGCAAAATCAGTAGAGCAGATTATTTTTTTAGAAGAGGAGAGACAAGATAGTGTTAGCGTTCAGAGGGACTTGGGTGTCCTTGTACACCAGTCACAAAAAGTTAGTTTGCAGGTACAGCAAGCAACTAGGAAGGCTAACAGTATGTTGGCATTTGTTACAAAAGGGTTAGAATATAAGAGTAGGGAAGTCTTACTGCCACTGTATAGGGCCCTGAGACCGCACCGAGAGTATTGTGTGCAGTTTTGATCTCCTTATTTAAGAAAGGATGTACTCGCCTTGGAGGGGGTACAATGTAGGTTGGTACCTGGGATGAGGGGGATGAGTTATGAGGATAGGTTGAGCAATTTAGGCCTATATTCTCTAGAACATAGAAGAATGAGAAGTGATTTTATAGAAACCTATAAGGTTATTAAGGGGCACGACAGAATAGATAGTGGGAGACTTTTTTCCCTGGTTGGAGAAACTATAACCAGGGGTCACAGTCTTAAAATTAGGCCTAAGCCCTTTCGCACTGAGTTGAGGAAAAACTTCTTCACTCAGAGGGTAGTGACTTTATGGAACTCTCTACTCCAAAAGGGCTGTAGATGCTCAGTCCTTGAACATATTCAAGACTGAGATTGATAGATTTCTTGTGGATAAAGGGATTAAGGGATATGGGGATAAGGCGGGAGGTGGAGTTAGAATAGATCAGCCATGATCCTATTGAATCCCGGGGCAGGCTCGAGGGGCCGAATGGCCTACTCCTGCTCCTAATTCTTATGTTCTTATGTTCTCACCTCACAAGCAAGAGGACCCGGGTTCGATTCCCAGGTGGTGCGAAACCTTTGGCAAGTCTCCTCACTCCACATGCCTCTGTAGCAGTAGGAACCCAGTTGACAGTCGATTGGCAAATTGCTTTATGGGTGTAATAATCCTCCCAAAAAATAAATAAATAAATAAATGTGGTCACTCAATCCACATTGTTTGTGCACAATTGGCGGCCGCGTTTTGTCCACAAAATACACAGTCAATTCACTTTACAATCTATTCAGTGAAGTGCTTTGGCAACTCTCAACAATGTGATAGGGCGTTAAATGCAAGAATTATTATTAAAAGGCAGCTCATTAGCTTTCTGTGTTCCCTTAAACCAGGGGTGGGAAAGAGAGGGCAACAGGGTGGGAGTAGCAATTTAGACGGGGAGAGAGAGATCCCAATGTAATTTAATTTATCACCATTCCATTGTCTGTGACTGACTTTAATCACGTCTTCAGCCTTGAAGTATTGCGTAGGTGTACTTCCTAGGGGAATTGCCATCAGAACAACACTTTGCAGCCTTGGCAACATCCCTTTTAAGTGCTTGGCTTTGCCTCAGTGAGATGAGATGAGTAATAATCCCTCCAAAACAAAACAATAATAAATTGGTCATTTTTCAACCCACGACTGTTTGTGGGACATTGCTGCGCGCAATTGGCTGCCGCGTTTTGCACCCAAATATACAGTCAATTCACTTTACAGCATAATCTGTGAAGCGCTTTGAGACGTCGAGAAGACGTGAAAAGCGCTATATCAAATGCAAGGATTATTATTATATTATGAGTTGGGACAGTACCCAGAGAGACCACAAGAGGACACCAAAGGAACATACAGACACAAATAAACATACAGTAATACTAATGCTTACATTTGATATAGTGTTTTATCAACGTCTTCGAGACGTCTCTAAGCGCTTCACAGAATATACTATCAGGTGAATTGACTGTATATTTCATAGGCGAAATGCGGCAGCCAATTGCGCACAGCAGGGTCCCACAAACAGTCGAGGATTGAGTGACCAAATCATTTTTACTTATTTTGAAGGAATTATTACCCCCGGAAATCGACTGACCACCGGGTTCCCACTTACTGCTAGGTAAACAGAGGCTTTTATTGTGTTTCCTTGCTGGGAATCGAACCCAGGACCTCTCGCTTGCGAGGCGAGCGTCTAACCACGAAGCTACAGGACTCTAATAGAAAGAAGACGACAGTATTAAAACAAAGCCATTGAATATCCATTGTAACCATGACAGTCAGTAGCCTGGTTCCTGAACCAGGTTGGATCACGGTACTACAGGGCACTGCTGATGACAGACCAGTTCTGAACAACAACAGCAACAACTTGCATGTATGTCGCATTCTTCACGCTGGGAAATATCCCACAGCATTTAGGCAGAGCAAGCTCTTTAAACTTCAGGGGATGTTCCTAAGGCTGCAAAGTATTGTTCTGGTAGCAATTTCCCTAGGAGATACACCTACGCAATATTCCAATAACGCACGTCACTGTAAGCTTATTTATTGCAGAATGAGCACACAAAGCAACATAATTTACATTGATACAGCAGCTTTCACACACAGAGAGGATATCTCAAAGTGGCTCACCCAACGGGCTGGGCCTGCAAGGGGGTGGGGAGGAGAGGAACTGAAGAGGGGGGGGTGTGTGTGTGTGTGTGGGTGGGGAGGGGGCGAGCGGGGCAGAGCACAGTCAAAGAGGTACATCTTCAGGCAGGCTTTGAAAGTGGGGAGGGAGGAGGCAAGTTGGAGATGGAGTTCCAGAGGGTTGAGGCAGGATGGCTGAAAGCTCACCCAGTGATTGAAAGAGTGAAGGGACTCTGGGACTCCATCCCACGCAGGTTCAAAAGGCAAAGGTTTGAGTTTGAAGCTCGTTTGATCCTTATTGTGGCCATCAGAGGGTGTTCCTACTCTGGGTAACTGCAACTGGACAAATGACTGTACCTTGTGGAGGTGGCATTATTGCAGAGTAAGTGACCATCTCGGTCTTCTCAGTTTGTTTCATAGGAGTTTGCCCACAAACCGCACAGTTGCTACACTTTGTAATATCTCCTGTGAAGCTTTGAGACACAGAAAGGTTCTGAATCACATGCGAGTATTGCTATTGTGCGAAAACAGACACGAACCCGTCTCCGATGAAGGGCAACACCAGAAATGTTTAGCTTTCTCTTTTACGCCCGCACAAGGCTTGCTTTTCTCTATTCCCATCTTACATTGCGTGCTCAATCTCCTTGAGACATCCCGTTGAAGAAGTGCCCTAGCTTATTTGGTCATTCCACATTATTATAATAATAATAATAATCCTTGCAATTGATATAGCACCTTATGATTGAGATGTCATTGAGACGTCTCAAGGCGCTTCCAGGATATAGTGTCAAGTGGGTTGACTGTGTTCTGTGGGCAAAACTCCTTCCAATATTGGGGATTAGCCTTATTGCTCCTCTGTGTGCTGACCCTGAGGCTTGAAGCAGCCCCTCATATCACACTGTGCAACTTGAACATGATCTCTGGGGCTCTGAACAAAAACACTGCCCAGCATCCTGTTTACCCTTTTTATGGCTGCCTCACACTCTTGCCAGTCACTAAGGCAACAAACAAACAGTCCGAGTTCTCTTTCGACTTCCTGGCCATCCACAGAGGGCGTGTTCCTCCTAATATAATCAGAATTGCGTTCGATAGAGCACCTCATCACGTCGTCGAGACGTCTCAAAGCGCTTCCTGGGATTTCACTGTGAAGTGTAGTGACTGTGTACTTGCAGTTGAGTGCGCCAGCCAAGGCCCCTTCCCTCAAATGCTTGCTTCCTGTATTTTTCTGCCCTGAAATTGCATTTGCCACTGATCTGCCCAGGTGCGTATCACAGTTTGATTGATATCATCTGCATCTGCCTTGCATTGGTTTTACACATACAAGGGTTCCGCAATATTATTCAAATGTCAGTGCTCCCCATTGATTTACATATGAGGCACCACAGGATGCAATAATTATCATAAATATGTAAGTTCATTTCCAATGGTAATTTGTGCTAATGGGAGCAATGCGTTTGCACGAGTCGAGACCTGACAGGACTGTACTGGTGGCGCCCACTGTGTGTGCTGTGTTTTTTGCTGCTTAAACTCCAGCAATATCCACTTAACGCACACCCTGGGCCCCCCAAGCCTTGGCTCTCAGCAACCTGTACCTAATACTCTCCGGAATTCGATAAACGAGAGAGAGAGAGTGCGCGTTCCATTTCAGACGCAGGGAAATTTCCATGTGTGGGTGGCTTACATATGTGGAACTTCTCAGTCTGTTTTGAACACGGTGATAGGTTTCCTCTTGTGTCAGACACTCGGCTGACCAAAGGGGTTATGTCGCTGAGGAACTTGCAGCAGGTCAGGCAGCGTCTATGGAGAGAGGAAAATGAGTTAACGGTTCAGGTCGATAACTTTTTGTCAGAACTGACCTGCTGCGTGTTCCCAGTGACTTCTGTTTTTATATCAGATTTCTAGCATCTGCAGTATTTTGCCTTTTGTTAAAGGGTTTATGTTATGACTGATGACCTTTAAGACACATTGACAAAAAAAAATTCTCAGGAGATTGAATGGGGATTATTTGGAAATATTCAGTCCCTGAATGGGTTTCAATTATAAGCAGTTATTCAAATCATAACCAGAAGATACATAACATTGATTGAGAGATTAAATAGTAATTGAAGCTGCTGTTGACTTAAATGGGTGACACTTAGTAACAGACAGAACATGTCACAATAACTGTAAGTGGGGGGAGTGAAGTCACCCAATCAAATCTAAATTGGGGGGTGTCCTGGAGAGAGAGAGAGAAAAAAAGAGAGGGGCTGGAAGCAATCTTAAAGCAATACAATACAATCAGAAGGCAAATATGCACTCACAGAGGCGCTGTGTGTAAATAGCAGTGAGTAAGAGAGAGAGAGAGAGAGAGACAGATACCAGGCATTTGCACGCAAACACAGTTTAGATATTTTTGCGTTTGTGTTTAGACTTTCCCAGGATTGATCCAGTGTTCAAAAGGCTAAGGAGAGAGAGAGGAGAGACACACACACGATAAGTCACTTGCTCTCCTGACGTCCATACTTGGAAAGTTACAGATCTGGAGCAGCTGACAATAGAGCTAATCTGCTTTGCAAAAGTGGATTGCTCTCTCTCTCCCTCCCTCTCTCTCTCCCTCCCTCCCTGCACTCCTCCCAAACCCGGACTACAGGTGATCACGATTGAGTTTGGATCCAAAGATCGCAACAGGTGCAACTCAGTTAGTCAGTCAGTCGAGTGATTGAGTCGCATCGCCCACAGCAGCTCTCCAGCCCTGATCTCCTGTCAACAAACAAATCTCTAAGGCAGTTCATTGCAGGTAAGAACCTCAAGCCGTTCAAGACTTTTGTCTCTTTCATTGCCATGGCTGCCCGGATTGATTAGCAGCAAAACCAGTTCAGTCGCTGACCTGCCAATAAGGAAACGGTTCCCTCTCCTTCTGCAGACAGATTTTCATTAAGATGTGTGGCTGCTCACAAACTAACCAGGGAGAACTTTTGGTTTAAAACGCGTGAATATATATATACATGTGTATGTGTGTGTATATATATATATATAGCGAGAGAGAGACATCTGAGTGGAAGCCACTGTCCCAAGCTTGTACTTCTAACATTTGTTAATAGTAATAGTTAAGACGACGAGATGATATTGGGAGAGGGGAAGAGAGAGAGGGAGAGGGGGGGGGAAGAGAGAGAGAGAGAATGGGGGGGAAGAGAGAGCGAAGGGGGGGGAAATTGCCTTGGGGCTAGATTTATACTTGTTACCATTTCAGTGTCCAGAATTCGGTCAATTCTTAAAGAAGCCTCAATTCAGAAACTTTTGAAAATCTTGCAAGTTTTCTTTTGTCTCGTCTCGTGTCTCGACATAACGGTCACCTCACTTGATTGTAGCCAGTGTTGGCTTGACTCAGCGGGCAGTGCCCTTTCTATCCCCTGGGTCACAAAGTTGTGGAGTTCAAGCCCCGTGTTTAATCTTAAAATCACAGTCTTGCCTGATTTGGGGGTGAGGGGGCGGAGAGCGTTACATTATCAGAGGTGCTGTCCTTCAACGGGGACATTAAACCGAGGTTCTGTCTGCCGGTTTGATGTAAAGACAATTGGGAAATAGCGGGGAGTTTCGCCTGATGTTAGTGATCCTCCAGATAATTGGGCATTCCATCTCCTGACTGCTTGCGGGAGCTTATTGGGTGCAAATCAGTTGCCAGGTTTGCCTTTAAGTACATTATAATAATAATCCTTGCATTTGATATAGCGCTTTTCACGTCGGGAGGACGTCCCAAAGCGCTTCACAGAACACACTGTAAAGTGAATTGACTGTATATTTGTGGGCGAACGCGGCAGCCAATTGCGCACAGCAATGTCCCACAAACAGTCGTAGATTGAAAATGACCAATTTATTATTGTTTTTTTTGGAGGGATTATTATTAGGCTCTGTGTGGAGTAAGGAAACTTGCCCAAGGTTTCGCCCTGACCTGCCTGAAATTGAACTCGGGTCTCTCGCTTGCAAAGCGAGTGCTCTAACCACTGAGCTACAGGACTCCACATTGTCACTACATTTAAGAACAGAAGAATTTGCTAGGCAGAAGACGCAGGTCCATCTAGTTTGCCTTCCATCGTCCTGGCAGTCACTTGACATGTTGTGTCCCAAACTATTTACTGTGTCCCGAGATATTATTTTCTAGCTCCCAATTACCCCCGAAACACTTTAGGACCTTTTAACCTAGAAAATGCTCTTTTAAAAATGAACATTAATAATAATAATCCTTGCATTTGATATAGCGCTTTTCACGTCGGGAGGACGTCCCAAAGCGCTTCACAGAACACACTGTAAAGTGAATTGACTGTATATTTGTGGGCGAACACGGCAGCCAATTGCGCACAGCAATGTCCCACAAACAGTCGTAGATTGAAAATGACCAATTTAATTATTGTTTTGGGTTTTTTGGAGGGATTATTATTAGGCTCTGTGTGGAGTAAGGAAACTTGCCCAAGGTTTCGCCCTGACCTGCCTGGGATTGAACTCAGGTCCCTCGCTTGCAAAGCGAGTGCTCTAACCACTGAGCTACAGGACTCCACAAAGGACTCCATTCTTTCTTCTTGTGCTTCCTAGGTGTTTGGGTAAGGAGTGAGTTGTGTAGCGATGAGATGTGTGAGCTTTCAGGGGACAGTGTCATCTGAGAGAGGAGAATGAAATAGAAAGAAGTATCCTTCCCTGTTTTTGTCTCTTGCTGCTTTGGCTCCAACTTAGGCTGAGATAGGTTCTCTGTGGAGGTCTATACCAGTCAGCTATATCAGGCAGACTATATTTCCAGAAATTCATATTTTGTTGGTTAACTGCAGCAGTTAACTGTACACAACCAATTTAGTGACCAATTTTTTTTAGGGGATTATCACACTTGGAAACTATTAGCCAATCGACTAACAAGAGGGTTCCTACTTATTGCTTGGTAAATGGAGGAGTGTGGAGTAAGCACACGACTAAGGTTGTCCCTGCCTTGGAATTGAACCCAAGTTCTCTTGCTTGCGAGGCGAGTGAGTTAACCACTCCCCATTCCCCCTGAGAGTGAATGAAGTTAAGTAAAGACGTCAAATGGTTGAGCCATTGTTGGGTGTCTACTGCTGTCCTTTGGTTTCCAACCCTGGGAGGCAATGAATCCGCATTTTGCAAAGGATCAGCTATTGTGTTGTGTTTTGTTTTGTGTGCTTAAGGCACACAGGCGTAAACCTTGATTGACTGAACAAAGAGGGAACAGAGCCAACCATTCCACACAGTGATGTGTAATATCCTGGGGGCATTCCTCCCCCATAGCAACACAAGAGATTTTATCCCGCGTCCACACTGTGAAACCCTCGGTACAGTATGGATTCTCTTAACAATAATAACAAAATTACATTGATACAACAACGCCTTTCATGTCGGAAGGATGTCCTCCAGCTGTCAGTGAGCCTAGCACTGAGCCAGACTGACACACAACTAAAGCTTTTCATTCCCGTGTAGAAACCGGAGTTCAAATGGATTGCCAAACTGAGCCAAGAACTGCTCCCGTTATTTCAAACGGAGCGCTCGTGCTTCTCATTCAGAAGGTTGTTGGATTCAAGCCCCACTTGGGATCTAAGCGGACACTCCAGTGCAGCACTGGGGATGTGTTGCATTGCTGGAGGTGCCGTCCTTCAGATGAGAACTGTTCGGATGGACGGACGGAATCTCTTAAAGATCCCGCAGGTCTATTCAAAAAGAAAAGGCAGTTTCTCTCACTCAGTGTCTTGGCCAACAATCCCCCTGAATAAAATTGGTCACTCACTGCATTGCTGTTTGTGGGGACGCTGCTGTGCGCAATTGGCTGCTGGGTTTCGCCCGCAAAATTCACAGTCAATTCACTTTACAGTGTATCCTGCGTAGCGCTTTGAGACGTCTCAACGACGAGATAAGGCGGTACGTCAAATGCAAGGATTATTTATTTAAAAAAAAAAGTGCTTCCCCTCACTCTATCACCAACTGCATCAAGGTTGATCAAAACCCTGCGGAAGGCAAAAATAAAAGCATCTCACCGGGAGACTTTTAATGGATAGCAGCGGGCGGAATTCTTGGTTGATGGTGCTCCCGGGCTGCCTGTGATGGGGTAGGGACGGACAGGCTGAAAACGAATGCATCTTCTGTGGTAATCCCTAGTGTATCAAACGGCTGTTATTCATTTTAATTCAAATTGCTATTCCCTCTGATTGCATTTCCATCTCCCCACAGCTTCCAGTCTTTGCTAATCCCATCTGTGCAATTACCTGCTGGTAATTCTGTTTTTATTGAAGCCTACTTAATGCTAAAAGGCGTAGCCAAACAGAACCCCTCTACGTTTTCGCCGCGCCCCCTCCCCCCACCTCACTTTATAAAAAGGAGCTTGTGTTTATAAGTCCATTGACATTTTCAAGACTGAGGTAGATAGATATTTGTTGGGTCAGGATATTAAGGGATATGGGACAAGGGCTGGTAACTGACTTGAGGTACAGATCAACCACGATCTTATAAATTGGCGGAACAGACTCGAGGGGCTGAACAGCCTACTCCTGTTTCTATGTATCTATGAAACGTCTCAGTGTTTCACGGTAATTACTGTCAGGTGTAGTGACTTTTTTTATAGGCAAATGCAGCAAAGACTCATAAACTGCCATTAGGTGACTGATCAATTCATCTGTGAGAGTTTTTAAAAATATGATCAGATGCCCACAGAAACCCCATCACTCTGCTCGAGAGTATCCAAACCAAACTCCTCGAACATTCCACGAACCTAATAATAATAATAATCCTTGCATTTGATATAGCACCTTAACACGTCTTCACGACATCTCAAAGTGCTTCCCAGAATATACTGTAAAGTGAATTGACTGTATATTTTGTGGGCGAAACGCGGCAGCCAATTGTGCACAGCAGCGTCCCCACAAACAGTCGTAGATTGAGTGACCAATTTTTATTACTATTTTTTGGGGAAGGAATTATTATTCCCGGAAATGCAAGCCGCCGATCGACTAACAACTGTGCTCCCACTTACTGCTAGGTAAACAGAGGGTTGTTCTGTAGGGAAACTTGTCTAATATTTCGCCCTGATCGGGAATCGAACCCAAGTCTTTTCACTTGGACCATCATGGACAATTGGAAGCAATGGCTCCACAGGGTTTAATCCATTTTATCATAGCTTCAACTTGGTGCTGTAGTGGCACGTGCTTTGGGTGTTTATTTGCAGAAGGTGGTGTGGCGGAGGTAGGAGTGAGTAGGAGAGCGCAGGCGAGCTGTCGCTGGAGATTGAGTAATGGAGGGTGGAGGCGTAAAGTGACTTAAAATAAGATTGGGAAAGGTGGGCAGTTAATGGAACTGTGTGTGTTTAGGCAGTATTTCCGTGTTCAAAAGCATCCGAATTGCTTTATCAGTCAGTCCAACAGTCGGTCAATCATTACCAATTGTTCCAAGAAAGCTGTAAATGCAACCTTTGCATCAGTTACAGATTGATAGAGATCCAATTCCACAGTCTTAATGCTTTGAAAGTTTGAAAGTTTTATTGTGAGTTTAACAGTATTGGAGCGAGGAACACCCACCCCCCCCTCCCCCCCCCACTCCTCCCAGGCCATTTGGATAGCGCCTTTCACGTCAGGAGGACATCCCAAAGCACTGGCCTGTACACTGACACTGACGTTACACAGAGGTTCTCACAGCGCAGGTTCATTCTCAAGTGGGGTTGGGGTGGGGAGAACAGTAACGGATGCCCCTCTTACAGCCCAGCGCAATTGGAAACCCTCCGCCACCACCACCCCACTCTAACCGTTAACTAACCCGGGACAGGACACCGGGAGAGAGAGAAACTCCCTTCTCTTTTCAAATAGCGCCGCGGGATCGTTTAACATCCACTCGAACAGGCAGATGGGACCTCGGTTTAACGTGTCACCTGAAGGACGGCGCCTCCAAAAACTTAACCCCCCCCCTCCAGCGCCGCAATGGAGTGTCAGCATTGCGGGTTCGAGTCCCGAAGTGGGATCCGAATCCACGGCCTCCTGACTCCTATTTCATACAGACCCTCTGGTGGTGGGAGGATGTTTCAAAGCGTTTCACGGGATTTACTGTCCAGCGACTGTGTATTTTGTAGCTAATTTAAGTTCCTACGTGGAGTCCGCGGCCCTGACCTCCAGTATCTGCAACCCCTCTCCAAGACGGATGATGAACCCACATGTCACCGTTGTTTGCCTGGTCAATATTATTCTTTAGGGAAGCTGCGAAGTGATAACGCAGCTCTCAAACAAAATGAACGGAGAAACTCCTCCATAGCAAACAGCGACAGCCCTGTGGTGACTTGTGTCAAAGCACTTGGTCCAGGACACTGACTCCTTCAGAAGAGAGAGAGGTGGAGGGAAGGAGGGAGGGAACATTTCCCCTATTGTAAAAGAGAAACAACAACAAGATTACACTTGTATAAAGCCTTGGGAGGACCTCCCAAGGCCCTGAAGGAGAATTCCAACGATGCGGCCCATTTAAAGTGAGGTTTTAGGGAGGTCACGGACGTTCAATATTTGTAGGGAAGATGGAATTGGCCAGGGCTCCTGATCTGTGTCCACCAAGTGCTCTACCACTCGCGCTCCCCCCTATGGAAAAGGTGCAGGTGTGGTTATGCTGGATAAGGACATGAGCAGATTTGGTCCCAGATATCCAGTGCCAAGGCCTGCGGGCAGAGAGTGGCCAATTGGGAGTGGTGCCAGTGGATCACAGCTGCAGAGAATCCTATTAGGCTCAGGTCATTGACTTCAGGAGAGAAGGAGATAGCAAGAGAGGGGAAAATAGCACAGAAATCTTGGACACCGTAGGAGATGATTTGACCTTATCTTTCTGTGTCGGAGAGACCCCATCGCAGATGCCAGGGTGACACTTGGTAACGAGTTGACCAATTAGTAACAATTAAGATAATGCCAAATGTCATACATTCTGCCCAAAAGTGAACGATACAATAGGCCGTCGAGAAGCTTTGTGAATGAGACCTACGTGCGCATATAAGTAAGATGTGTGTGTGTGTGACTGTAACTGGTACTGAGCGGATGTGAAAGTTGTGTAACATCCAACACACCAGGAGCTTGAATTATCACCTCATTTTAATAAACACTCCATAGAGACTAAAATCTTAAGCAGCCTAAAAGCACTTCCTGCTGTGTACTCTCACCATTGTAGTTATGTTCAGTGGGGAGGAACTAAGAGAGGTGCCCTGTGTGCCAGCGAGTTAGTTGTAAGTCATAAAAAAAAACAGCAAAGTACTGCAGATACTGCAAATCTGGTCCAAACACAGAAGTCCCCGTTGGAACAAACAACAGGTCAATCACTTGAACGTTTCAAGTCTACTACCAAAAACCTTTGGCGATAGACCTGAAACTTTTTTTCTTCTCTCCGTGGATGCTGTCTGACCCGCTGCGTCTACAGCGACTTCTGTAGTTGTGAGTCATGTTCTGCTGCTGTTGTGCTCTGGAAGTCAATGCAAGAGGCTCGAGGGTTATCTAATTCAGCCGAGGGTTATCTAATCGCTGAAAGATTGAGCAGGTAAAGGCAACCTGCCCAGAAGTCCTTGTGTGTGTGTGTTGGAAGTGCGTGGAGGAGAATGAGAGCACCTTGTATTATAATAATTGTTGCATTTGATATAGCCCCTTATGTCATTGAGACATCTCAAAGGGCTTCGCAGAATATACTGTAAAGTGGAGTGACTGTGTATTTCATGGGCAAGTCATCACGGATTGCCAATTTTGGAAGTAAGGTCATGACGGTCCCAGGTGGGATAGAGTGTTGGCTGGGTTTCAGTGACCTCTATTTAACCAACGCTCCTCACTCAGCTGAGGAATTCATCCAATTCCTGAAAACCCAATGAGTTGAGTTATCACTGTTTGTTCCTGCCCTTAATTACAAGAACCTTTGGCCCCTCACAACACCAGCACAAGGATGCGGACTGTTAGCTTGCAGTTGCAACCAAATATTTGTCTTTTGACATCCCAACCCTTTCCCTCTCTCTCTCTCTCTCTCTCTCTCACTCTATCCCTCTCTTTCTCACTCCCCACCCCCCACCCACCCTTGCCCAGTGAGGGTGCAGCAGCTATTCACGTATCCCCAAGGGTCCTTCCAACTTTTTTTTAATGCACATCGTTCGCTTTTCTGGAAACCGCCCCCCCGCCCACCACCCCAAGAAATATTTGGACTTCCCACACAATATAAACAGCCGTCGCTTGTGTTGAGGCTGGTGTTCTTCTCATGATCGTGCTATTCATTAACAGGTTTGCTCTGAGCTCTGTGCCCCTGATGGGCGCATTCTCACAGAGCAGGAGGCAACCAGGCAGATCAGAACACCAGCCACGTCAGCGAAACTCAACTAACCTAACCCTGAACTTCCATCTAAGAGGGTGTTCCCAAAGTCCTGTTAACCCCCATGCGTTGTTTTTTTTGTCTGGAATGCACTGACCAACAACTGAAACATGTGCGAGAATGATGAGCAATGCGTTTAGAAGTGCTTCATTGAATTCGGTGTTTTAACTGCACTGAGACGTCCAGAGGATCAGCGTGAGTGCGCGTGAGTGTGTGTGAGTGTGAGCACCATCATTTTCAGGGCCACATCTTGCGTGAAGTGGATGGAGTCAGCGAGGAGGAAGTTACTGGTATCAAGACATTGTTACGGTCGACTCAACTGCAATAGGAAATAAAAATTAATTGTAAGAAGAAGAAAAAAAAGTGGGTGGGTGGGTGGGGGAGTAACAGGACTTTGTGAACCACCTGGATTGTGCATCCCCTGTCTGTCAAAGCTGATGTGTCTGTACAACCTGCGTTGCCGTCCCTTGTTCTTCCCGTTCATTCCGGCTGGACCTTTCGGCCTGACGCTCAATGACTGCGTTTGTCGGAGAGTCGTTAGTGAGCTGTTGCTAAGCGATGGTGCCTCATCTCACAAACCTCAGTGATGCGCACACACACACACACGCTCGCTCGCTAGCTCACACTCGTTGTTGCTCCTCACAGCGCACGCTGGGGTCCGTGGCGAGAGACAGAGCGAGATACAGAGGCGGAATGGCCAGCAGGAGGCGCACGTTGGCCAGCCCCTGGGGCGTGCAGGATGTGGGGGCGACCGGGAACGCCGCAGCCGGGGCAAACACGGAGTCGGGCAACGAGGCTCGGCACCAGATGCTGGAGAAAGCTCGGGAACTCTTCCAATTGTGTGACAAAGAGGGAAACGGCTTCATCACCAAGCGGGACATGCAGGTAACCTCGAGCAACCGGGTCTGGGGATCGTTAGTTACTGTGATGTGTTTGTCTCTGAGGCGGTGGCCACTACACCCCAAAACTCTGGAACACTCTTCCTCCATCTCTCTCCGCCTTGCTCCTTCCTTCCCCATCTTCAGGTCGGGCCTAAAGACCTTCCTCTTTGACGGTGGCTACGGTCAACTCAGTGTCAGGCTCAGCCACTGTCAAGCTCTCTGGGACACACTACCCTGCGTGAGGGCCAATATATAAATGCAAGTTGGTCTTGTTGTAGCCACGGAGAACAACACCTCTCCTTTTTTTGGGGGGGGAGGGGGGAGGGGTTGCTAGTCTTTGCATTTGCATTGCATTTGCTCTCTCAGTTTGTTCCCATCCCCCCCACACCTCACTCTGCCTCCCTGTGGATTTCATTAATAATAATGTACAATAATGAAAGAAGCCACTCGCTGCGCAGATTCGGGACTTGAGCAACGTTCTGCCTCTGAAGCCGAACGGGGAAATGTTTAAATGCTTCAGAGACTTTCAGCCTCCCAGCTGCTGCAAGTTTGTTTTTATAAAGGCTTAAGGGACCCGCTGGGAACCAGGAATGAATGTCCTGCTCTCCAGCTCACAGATGTGACAGACTGTTTGAACGCAAGCGACTTCCGAATACTTCCTTCAGTTAAACAGCCTCTCCCAGGAACAATTCCTAGATTAAGGGCTTGCAAGCTAATACTCCTCAACGGACTCCAAAGTGCTTAATCCGGAGCTAATAATAATAATACTATTCACTGATGTACGGTGGAACCCGGTTATAACCCGATTTCTCTTATACCGTGATCGAGGTGACATTTCCCTGAACCTTTCAAGACACCGACCACTTATATAAAAAAAAGGACGACTTCTGGGTCACTTCCTGGCTCTGAGCGTGTGACGGGAAGAGATGTTGCGAGTGACCCGTTGATCTGGAAGTCATTTCTTTTTTTTTCAAGCGAGGGAAGCCGGCCACCTTTCTGCGGACGTGTGTGATGCCTATGACGCTGGCTGGTATTTTCTGGACCCAACTCTCTTGTTAAAACGGGGCTCAGCTCTGTGTATGTTGGGGAATCGACGGATACGCAAGGCAGTAAGGAATAGGCACAGTCTCTTAGGGAGTATAAACACCGGCACAGACTAGTTGGGCCGAGTGACTCTTTTCCGTGCTGTACAGTCTTTGTTGTCTCTTAGCGACATCCATTTGAACTCACTACCCCAAAGGGCTGTCCTTGAACATATTCAAGACTGAGATAGATATATTTCTTATTGCAAAAGGGATTAAGGGATATGGGGATAAGGTAGGGTTATGGTATTAGCTGGAGTTAGATTAGAAGATCAGCCATGATTGAATGGCGGGACAGGCTTGAAGGGCCGAATGGCCTCCTCCTGCTCCTACATGTTATGTTATGTTATCCTATCACAACTCGTACTGTTTAGCAGGTTTTCAACTCCTTTGATCTCAGCTTCTTTTTTTGAGGTGGGGTAAAGTTATTGTGAGGATGTTTCGGTTCATTCCTCTGCCAACCAGAGGAAACCATGTTATACATATATATTTTTTTAAAAAATCATGTAGGAAGTCATTACCGTGAAGTTATTGTTCATTTAACTTGGAAACTAACGTGAATAAAAGGGGTTTCCTGGCAAGCCTTGTGGCTATTTGCTCGTCTATTGTGCAGCTTGTGTGTGTGTTTTTTGGAAGCGTGTTCTTGTTTCCTCAACGTCTGTCTGTCTGTCTCTCTGTCTCTCTGTCTGTCTGTCTACCTTCTACACAACAGCCTTACAAAACGTAGCTGTTGTTGAACTAACCCTCTTCGAGCTTGTCAGTTTTAGAGCGATATTGCTTACAACCCTCCCCCCCCACCACTCCCACCACGACCCCATCAGTTTCCTACGCTTCCCCTCCCTTGAGAGGAATGGCTCATCACAAGCTGAGTTCAGATGTAGAAGACCTTTTGGCCCATTTGATTTTGTCTCTCCTTAATATCAGGCCTACCCATCACAGCATCGAGCTATTTCTTAAATAAGTTCAGTTTGCTGACCTCAACCTGTTCCGGGCGTTAATTACAACAACAACAACAACTTGCATTTATATAGCGGCTCTCACGCAGGGGAGCATCTCAGAGAGCTTTACCGATTACCTTCTAAGTAAAGAAATACCTCCTGGAGTCTGTCCTGAAATTGGCCTTCAGCTTGTTCAGCAACTATTGGGCGTGTCTCTCCCAGTGTCCTGGCCGACAATCCCCTCAGATCGTTCCCCTCTGGATATTTGTGGGTGACGTTGCTGTGTGCAAATTAGCCCCTGCTGCGTTCGCCTACAAAACGACACAGACACTACACTTTACAGAAAATCCAGTGAAGCGTTTCAAGATGTCAGCTTGACATAAAAGGCCCTGTGTCAAATGCAAGTGTTATTCTTATTACCTAATCCCAACTCCAACCTCTTTCTCCGCGCCCCCCCACCCAGTTGCTGGAAGCTGTTGTAACTCTGACCTTTCCCTTTGGGTTGTTGCAGAGGCTGCAGAATGAGTTGCCCCTGACCCCGGATCAGTTGGAAGCGGTGTTTGACAGCCTGGACCAGGACAGGAACGGCTACCTGACGCCGGTGGAATTCAGCCAGGGGCTGGGTACGTCTCAGAGCGGTGTCGTGCGTCAGGAAATCCCGTGACACGAGTTCTGAGGGCGGGAGAGGTGGCCGTCCGTCCTTCCACCTGTGTGACCTCGCCGTACCTGAGACAATGGCACTAAGCCAATCTACGAGCATAAACCCCGTGGTTCAGAGGAGCAAAGGCTCTGGACAAGTTTCTTCAACAACATCTTGAGTTTAGAAAGCGCCTGTCACGCTGGACGGGGTCTTGGAGCACTTAAGTTTCCAAATAAAAACTGGCTGCGACCCTCTTTAATACTTTGATATAATACTATGGACTCGCTAGAGGAACACACAGTGGGATATTACCCTATATATATATAAGCATCACGTACAGTATTACTCTTAGCTCTAGATAGGAATCTGCCTTAGATTAAAAAAAAATGTTCCCAGGTAAAGCCTGGGGAGTGGTTGGAGGATTAAACTTGGTCATAACTTGGAGTCGCACAAACACGAACCTCTCCGGCGATCTCCTGTCCTTCTCCTCGCGGTGGAGAGTAGCCTGTCACGTTGTCTCTTCTCAGGTCAGTACATCGGAGTTGAGATCGTTACAGAGCGGGGGAGCCTGGAGAACTCCAGCTACGAGGAAACGTTCGAGTCAGATGACCTGGACATGATGGACGACGAGGAAGAGGACCGATTCTGTTCCATGATGCAGCACCTGGGAGCCTCGCAGGTGTTTAAAGAGTGAGTGATAATAATAGTTTGATATGACGCCTTATCATGTCTTCGAGTCATCTCAAAGCTCTTCACAGAATTAACTGTAAAGTTAATTGACTGTATATTTTGTGGGCAAAACGCAACAGCCAATTGCGTCCAACAGTGTCCCACAGACAGTCGTGGATTGAGTGACCAAATTATTATTTATTATTTTTTGGAGGGATTATTACCCCCTGGAACGTGATCCGCCAATCGACTAACAACCGGGTTCCTACTTGCTGCTGGTAAATAGAGGCGCGTGGAGTAAGGAAGCTTGACCAACATTTCGCCCTTTACTTTAGAAAGTTAGTAGCATTGTGGTCACACTTGTCCCTTAGCTCCCAAGGTCAAACCTTTGTGCACAATTCATGACATGGTTGCTGCATTGCAGACACCTGGTGGTTTTGTATGCCTCACGTTGCGTGTTCCTTCTCAATCAGGACATAGTGTCATCAGAGGACAGCTTATTGCACTAGTTCAGAGCGCTGCCAAGCCTATGTTTACATGAGGGCTATTTTCCAATGTTAAGACAAAATACTCATTCCCTTGCCCCAGCATAGCAGCGAGTGTCCGCACCTTGAGTAGGATTTTTGCTCTCTGACTTCTCTCCCTTTGCCTTCATTACCCTCTTGATGCACCAGTCGAGATTGTGTTCTAGTCATAGCCTAGGCAGGCACTCCAGTTTGTTTGCCTTACAAAATACAGTCACTACACTTTCCAGTGTATCCTGTGAATACCTTTAAGATATCCACCCGACATGGAACTCTCCACATCAAGTGTAAGGATTCTGTATTGCTATTGTAGGCATGACTCGAAAATTCAATTTACAGCACATCCTGTGAAGCACTTTGAGACATCCTCCCAACATAAAAGGCGCTATATAACAAACAACAGCAAATTGCATTTATATAGAGCCTTTCACGTCAGGAGGACATCCCAAGGTTAGTTATGCAATAAGGTGCACCTGGACTCGATGTAGAAAGATTCCAATGAATTTGCATCCTTCAATTCAAATTGGCTGTGAAGAGCTGTGTAGCTTTGACCTAGAGGCAGATTCAATGTCACATAAGTATTTATTTCTATTAACAATACGTGTTTATTTCTATTGTACTGAAATGAGAGAATAATAATAATATGATGGTCCTTACATTTGGTAATTACACTTACACTTATTTTTCTTTATTCATTTACATTCGCCCACAAAATACACAGTCAATTCACTTTACAGTATATTCTGTGAAGCGCTTTCAGACGTCTCAAAGACGTGATAAGGCATTATATCAAATGCAAAGATTATTATTATTTATTATTATTTGCACCCTCTCTGATTCCCAGCTTGGGTGCAAACCCCTCATTGTCCAGCGTCTTGGGACATCCTCCAACGTGAAAGGCACCATATAAATGCAATTTGCTGTTATTTTTTGTATAGTGCCTTTTACATTGGGAGAACGTCTCAAAGTGCTTCACAGGATACACTGTAAATTGCAGTGACTGCATGTTTTTGTGGGCAGTCAGTTTGTACACAGCAACGTGCCACAAACAGCCATATAGAGAGTGAACGATTTTACCTGTCGGCCAGAATTGCAATGTCAAGTTAACACCATACGTTGGGTCAAGTAAACAGGCTGAGAAGATGCTGAATCCATTGGAATGTTTAGACATCTAGATACTTGTGAAGGAATACAGTTTCGCCCACAAATATACAGTCAATTCACTTTACAGTATATTCTGTGAAGCGCTTTGAGACGTCTAGAAGACGTGAAAAGCGCTATATCAAATGCAAGGATTATTATTATTATTATGTCAAATGCAAGGAATATTATTATTACAGAAGGAGGCCATTTGGCCCATTGGCTCTTTGAAAAGAGCTATTCAAATCAATCCCACGCTCTCCCCATAGCCCTGCAAACTTGTCCTCATAGAATCACATGGGGGAAAGGCAAAGGGAAATTGGTTTAAGAGATCTGACGTGATGTAACCATATAACTGAACAAGCTCAATGGACTATAATAATAATAATCCTTGCATTTGATCCTTGCCTTAATCACATCTTCGAGACGTTTCCAAGTGCTTCACAGAATATACAGTGTAGTGAATGAATATTTTGTGGGAGAAACACATGAGTATTACTGTCCCACAGAAGGAGTTAATTAACTTGTTATTAAGTGTCTAGCCTTTGGGTTTCAATTTGTTTTATGAATAAGGCATAAGGTCTTTGTCTCATTCTTGATTTCGCAGCCCCTCCCAACCCACAAAATAAATAAAATTAATAAACCTCTTGTCTCCGTTCCTAGCCAGAGCGAAGTACGGCAGCTGTGGACCAGATTGCGGAGAGATCGGCCGGAATTACTGGCAAACTTCGAAGAGTTCTTGTCCAAAGTTTCCTTTCGCATCCTTGAGTTCCAACAGGACCGAGAGAGCATAGAGCAGGCCCTGAAACGGTAACCTCAGCAACCGTACATTTTATATGGTCACAAGTATGTCTCGGAGTAGATTTGCACAGCAGACTGGGAGCCTGAGCTGTGGGGAGGGAGCTGAGGATGGTGGGGAAAGGTGGCTGAGAGTGCGGTCAAAAGGATGGGGTTTGAAGCGGGCTTTAAAGCAGTGAGGTGGAGAGACTCCATGATGGAGGTCAGAGTGCGGGGGGGGGGGGGTAGAATGGCTGAAAGCTGGTCCGCCCCATGGTGCAGTGAATCGGCTGTGGGTGGGAGGGAGGAAGGGGTGGGCGGGTTGGGTTGGTGGGCGCGATGTGATGCAGGCCAGTGTTAGCCAAGAAGAAGGAGTTTTCGCCTATACACAGTCACTAGTCACTACACTTTACCCACTACACTGAGAAGTGCTTTGAGGTGCATCAATGACGTGATATGGTTCAATTTCAAAATGTGAGGTTTATTATGATTATTGTGATAGATTATTTTGATTGATTGATTGATTGATGGATTGGGTGCAGGAGGGAGAGCGACCATGACCGAGAGGTGCAGGGTCTGTATGAAGAAATGGAACAACAGATTAAGAGAGAAAAGGAGAAGCTTCTGAGTCAGGTAACTGATTGATTAATTCCGAAGATTAAGATTCTGTATAAAATATGCAGTCAATTCATTTTGCAGTATATTCTGTGAAGCGATATCTGGAAGGCACGATAAGGCGCTATATCAAATGCAAGGATTATTATTATTATCATCACTCCAATCAAGGCTTTGGTGCCTCCAGCCTTCAGTAGACATTGGGATCAGACTCTTAAGCCTGGTTTTGGCACAGCACTAGACTGATGGGATTAAGGTCTCATCGTTTGAATGGCTGTAAAATAAAGAGAGATTGGAAGTGTGCTAAACAGTTTCTTGGAATTAAATACCTGCTAATGTCTCATTTTTTTTACCCCCCGGACGTGACGAGGTGTCATTTACTGTTTGAGATTAATGAGAACGGACAGACGGGGACCTCTATTCTCCTGCCTCACACAAACTGCACCCGGCGAGTTATCAAGAGTGTATAGTAATAATAAAATCTTTGCATTTCATATCGTCTTATCAATCGGCAAGACGCCAAGAATTATTGGAACAGGCTGGATGGGCTGAATGACCTGCTCCTGTTTTCCTATGTTCCTATAACCGCAATTTTCCATTAAATTCACTGCCTAATTGGTGCTGTTCGCTGCAAAAAAAAAGCCCAAATATCTCCAACCTTTCACATTCCGACTGGTTTCAGAAATCGCCGAGAACCGCTTTGCACATTAGATGGAGAAGTGGAAGCTCCAGTTAACACTTCCCATCCTTTTTAGTAAACATTGCAAGTTAGCCCCCACCCCCCCACCTCCTCCCAGTGTAAATAATTGCCCAGTGGATGTTTTTTGGGAGATGGGAACCTTTTCCAAAATCAATGTGTAATGTGCATAACAGACAGAAACTCCACAAAGACAAACCATGCAGTATTGATCACAGACGTGGTATATCTTAAAACAGTTTACCTCTGGGGTGAGTTGTGCCAGCTGGCCTCAAGCCACATTGATTTCAAATTGGCAAAGCCTTGATGGGTAGGGGACCTGGGTTTGATTCCCGGGCAGGGTGAAACATTGAGCAAGTTTCCTTACTCCACACGCCTCTGTTTACCTAGTAGTAAGTAGGAACCCGGTTGTTAGTCGATTGGCGGATTGCTTTTCCAGGGTAATAATTCTATGTATTTATGGTCAAACAAGGCCATTCACATGGAGTGTCAGCTTAGATTATGCGAGTCCAAGTCCCAATGTGGAGCTTGAACCCACAACCTTCTGACTTGGAGACGAGAGTGCTAACAACTGAGCCAGGCTGACACACAGACACCAAGCTGATACACTGAGTAGCAGGAGTGGCTGTGAGTGGAGAGAGGCAGTGTGTATAAGTCGCTCTCCCCACCCCATCGTGCTGCTTGATGCTGAGATGATGGTGTGTTCCTCCAGGATATGTCCAAACACAGTGGCTGGAATCATCATCTGAAGCGCGAGCTCAAAAACAAAGAGCAGGACCTGGAGAACATCATTCAGAGACACAGAAAGGTATGTTTGCAATACTACATATTAATAAAAATAATAATAATATTCCTTGCATTTGTGGTGGCGCCTTACCACATCGTAAAGAGTGTCACAGGATAGAATGGTTCGAGTGGCCTCTTACTGTTACTTAGACGTCTATAGTTTGTGCCTAAATTTAAAAAAGATCAACTGAGACAGGTGAATTGGGCTTTTACAAAAAAATCTCCAAGGTACTTTCTCCCTTCTCTTCCACCCCCCCCACCCATCCACCCGCCCTCCCCCCAACCGCCTGATTCCCTCCCCGAATGAATTGCCCTTCGAGCCCGCTTTGCCCACAAAACATACAGTCAATTCACTTTACAGTACAGACTGTGAAGCGCTTTGAGACTCCTCAAAGGCGCCATAAGGAGTTGCATCAAATGCAAGGATTATTATCAAGGAAAGATTCCCCTCAAAGCAAACAATTCCATCGCCTGGTGGTTAACACGTTGTGTGAGAAGCCTGGAGGGGGCAGGTGGGCTCTCCATTCTCATCTGTCACAGCCCAGTAGCCCTCAGACCATTGTAAGGGGAACCCTGACCTACTCAGACAAGAAGCACCAGCCTTGGCAGAGAGCAAGCGAGCGAGGGAATGAGTGGGCGAATGTCTCCATGGAGACTAACATTCAGCTGAAGCTGCACTTAGTAAATATTTACCGAGTAATGAATAGACCTACTGCCCTCTTCTTTTAAATACACATTTGTCTTCCGAGCTTCTTATTATCTTAAAGGTGGGAGAGTAGATCAGCCCAGATTGTTGAAGGAAAGAAACTTGTGGGATGATGGAGAGAGGGAAAATAACGTATATTTGTAGGGTTTTTTTTGAGGGGTGGTGGTGGGATACTCATTATTAAAAGGAAACGATTGGATGGACAAAAATGTTCTTATTTTGTTAAATGAATTATAACTCTAAATTGTTCTATCCTAGCAGTTACTAGGAACTCAGTTGTTAGTTGATTGGTGGATCGCTTTACCGGGGGTAATAAACCCTTCAAAAAAAAATCTTTAAAATGATAATTTGGTCACTTAATCCACGACTGTTTGTGGGACGCTGCTGTGTGTAATTGGCTGCTGCGTTTTGCCAACTAAATATACAGTCAATTCTCTTTACAGTATATTCTGTGAAGAGCTTTGAGACGTCTTGAAGACGTGATAAGGCGCTGTATCAAATGCAAGGATTATTATTTAATTATTATTTAATTATTGATTGATGGATTGATTGATTGATTATTCTGCTGTGACCTGCAGTTGGAAAATCAGATCAAGGACCTGAACTATGAACAAGCTGAGACCAGGATGCAGAACGAGCAACTGAGGCACGTGAACGAAGACCTCCAGGACCAGCTGGACAGGTCAAGGCAGGAGCTGGAGGCCGCTCACACCAACCTCCGCATTCTTCAAAGGAGATTGAGCACGAACATCATCAGAAGGCCAGGTAGACTTTTTTTTTAAACCTCACCGAATGCCATCAATTAGCATTGTGAACGATTGACCTGCCTTCAATCCCTGCTGAGGTCCAGGGTAACATTGGCCATCTTGGGAAGTCACCAAAGCTCGGGCAAAAGAATTCCATAGTCTTGCTGATCTACAATCCTTTACAGCTACAAGCCAAAGCAGCCCAGTTGATTAGATTCCACAGCAATGATCTGCACAGAAGTATTCAACCCTGTCACTATAAAATAACTCCAAAACCAAAGGATGCTACTGATCCCCGACTGTTCAGCACCTTGGGATGTCCTCCTGTCGTGAAAGGTGCTTTATAAATGTAATTTTGTTGCTGTTGTATATGAATGCAAGTTGTTGCTACGGACGTGGACTGTTTGAGCCACTAAAAAGGAGTCTTTGTCTGCCACAGAGATGTTCTGAAGGTGTCGAAGAACATGCAGAAGGAGAAAGAGAGTCTCTTGAGGCAGCTGGAACTTCTCAGGTAATTACCAGATTTTGTTTTCCATGCATGGATTGAAACTTTATGACCCTTTGACCAACAGCCCAAAGTCCTTGCGATCCATTGATTCATATCCCACTATCCACAAGCTTAGCCTTTACATCTGTCAGAGCCTTATGCTTGGGTTGGCGAGAGCCAAGGCTTGAGGGATACCAGAGCTGCATTGGGGTAACTGCTGGAGATTAACCTGTAGAAAGAGAATTAGTGTATGCGTGCGCGTGTGAGTGCGTGTGCAGGGAGGAGAACAGGCTTTAAGTGAATATTAACAGTTTGGTGAAATAAACTCTGCAAGTGCCAGGCAATAACATAGCGGCCTTTGTTCGGATTTCCTCATTAATTGCAAGAGCATCAAAGCCTTGCAGCTCAGCAGTATAATGGAGCTGTAGACGATTAATCCATAGCTTGCAGAGCTGATGTGGATTTTTTTTAAAAAATTTGCTCCAGTGGCTGTTCAATAAGGAGGATTTGATCAATGTTCATTCACGTTTACTTGATGCAACTGACCGCACAACGCAAGGGTGCATTTCACTCAATCACCCACTGATCGGTATCTCGGACTGTGACATGACCCTTTTGATTAGCTCAGCTCTGATTTTGTACCACTCTCCCCTCTGGGTCAGAAGGTTGTGGGTTCTAACCCCTAGATCTAGACTTGAGCCTATTTTCTAGGCTGACAGTCCATTGCAGGTTCGGGGGGGGGGGGGCGGGGGTGTCGGAGGGCTGCATAGGCAGCTGTTTTGTCAGCGGTGGATTTTTATGGATGAGACGTTAAAACCGAGGTCCTATCCCCTCTTCGGAAAGAGAATGTCCTGGCTAACAGAGCTGCAGATCAAGCTATCCTGCACTTGCTAGCTTTTTGTGGGACTTCGCTGTGTACCAAGAGGCTGATGTGTTCCATTTGTTCGTTCTTACTTTCCTTCTTTGCTCAGGGAGATGAACAAGAAGCTGCGAGATGAGAGGGACGCGTTCGAAGCCAGGAAGCTGGTTAGTCTCAAAAAGCGAGTTCCGATACACAAACCTGCCCGCAGCTGCTGTTGTGGCCATCGCATCCCTGTGGTCCCACATTATGTTCCCTGGACACAGTGTAAACCATAGCAGCCCAGCGCAGATCAGCATTGTGTGATCCTTGTGAGCACAGAGACACATAGAGCGTGAGACCATTTGTTTTATACACACACGCACGCACGCACGCGTTAGCTCATTTTGTCTCGGTGCTGATGGGGTTCAAAGCGCAGGACACAAGCAGGGGTAGATTAGCTGAAGGGGCGACTTTCCTTTGGAAAGAGCAGTGGTGGGCGGGAGGGAGGCAGGAGGAACAGGCTTGAAGCTGCTCTCCATCTTCAGAATAGAGAAAGCTTCAGATTGGATACCAACGGCTCTTCGTTTAGTTTAGGGACGTCTTTCCAACATGAAGGGCGCTATACAAGTGTCATTTGTTGTGAGTTAGTTAGTCAGTCAGTCAGTCAGTTTTGAGATGTCTCGAAGATGTGATAAGGAGCAATATCAAATGCAAGGATTATTAAGTTCTTTCACAGCAACAATCTTTATCAATGTCCAACAACATTGCATTTATAAAGCACCCTATAACGAGGGGGCGGTGCTGTGGGGGTAGAGTCCTGGGGTGCTGTACAGTGGCATGGTTTGACGCCGAGCTGGGGAGAAAGGGGAAGTGAGGAAAGTCTTCAGATCTGAAGATTGGCAAAGAGGGGACAAGATGGAGCGATTGAGGCATATTGTTCTGCCCATTCCTTAACCTCTTTCTTTCTCCCCCCCACCATCACCCATGGCATTTAGAACAAAATTTCACAAGATTTTATTGTAGGAACTGTGCATGTAAAAAGCATAGTCACTACAATGTAATCTTGTGAAGCAAAGTGCTTTGAGATGTTTTGCCGACATGAAAGCTGCTATCAAATGCAAGGATTATTGTTAATAATAAATGCACAGGTGAAGAAAGATCGTTTGATTTCATTTAACTGTGCTAAATTAATTTGCAATCAAATATGATTAAACGTAAATTATGTACTCCAACCAAGTGTAAAATAATATTTTTAACTGAAATAAATTGTAATATTTATTTAAACTTTATTAGAATCCTTGTTTTTTTTTAGACTTTTGATTATACGCTAAGGTGAAGGAATGCACTAAAATGCAATGCATTACCAATGACATTCTTATAAATGAGTGTTGATTTGTACAGACTTTTTTCTAAGGGAAACCCCTATACTCTCTGGACCTTGTAAATAAGATTATGAAAGGATTCGGTAAGGTGAAGACTGGTTAGGCCGTTTCCACGTAAATACAAGGCCGCCAGTTGCAGATTTAATAGGGAGTTTAGAAGGAACTACTTCATGCAGAGGATGGTGAGAGTGTGGAACTCACTCCTAGATGCTATGGTTCAAGTAAAAAGCATCAATACATTTAAGAGGAAACTTGATGCGTGTATGAAAGTGGAGGTGAATAGAAGGGCGTAGGAGAGGGGAATAGAAGAGTTGAGGCTCGTGTGATGTACAAGCATGGACAAGATGGATTGAATGAGCCTGTTTCTGTGCCGTATAGCTCTATGTCATTTTTTTTTAAGGTGACAAAGAATTTATTCTGAATTTGTTTGCCTAGTCAGCAAGCTCTGAGCAGTAAGGAAGTGCTCCATAAGGGCGGCATCCCGAGCCGAGAAGATTATTCTAAAGCCAGAGCTTAACCTTCAGAGTCTCAGAGTGTATGGTGCTATAAAATCAACCCGGCTGAACTGATTCAATTATTAATCTTCACAAGCCCTTTAAATATTTGGACGCCTACCCTTATTGCTATATGGTCTATAAACAGGGTTTGGGATACCAATAGGAAACATAAATGAGGTTGAAGAGCAGTGATGCCTGGGAGATTTACAAGCTTTTATGTAACATTCCTTTGCCTTGATCTGCTCACAGAATAACTTGCATTTATACAGCGCCTTTATATAGGATAACATCTCAGAGCACTTCATATTGGTGGGGTGGGATGCAGCGGAAGGGAGAAAGCAGGGGACGGTGGAAAGGGGGAGGTGACGGAGGAGGTGACCATAGGCATGGTTGAAGAGGTAGGTTTTTTTCGATGACGTTTAAAGACTGAGGCAAGACTGATGGATACCTGTAGACTGTAATCCAATTGAATAGTTTAGATGTTCTCAATATAGGGAAAAAGTTGATCCTCCCCCACCCCGGCAGTGCTAAACTCAGTCCTGGATTTGCTACTGTTTTAAAGCTTGTATTATTCAATTGGCATTTCACACCACATGAGATTGCGTGTGTGCGCACGCATAAGTCTGCATAAATCTGAAAGATTAGTTATCAATTGATAAATTAATCATTGCAATGCAGTTAGTGTGCGATTAACTCGAATATTGCCACCATTGGCAGTTAGGCCTTCAGCCTCTCTGCCCCCACCCTTTGGCACTCCATCCCACAGTCCCTTCGCCTCACTCCCTCCTTCAAGGTACGTCTCAAGACCCTTCACTTCAACAGCGCCTTCGGCCACCCTCCTACCCTAACCATACCTGCCCTCCACCCTCCCAACACCCCCTGTTTGGGTCCAAATCCATGACTGTTCAGAGGCTTGGGATATCCTCCCGACGTGAAAGGTGCTGTGCAAATGTAATTTTGTATTGTCTCAGGGTGAGGAGCCCGAATCGAGTTGGGAGTTGAGATTAAAGACTGGCAGGGTGCCCAGGGCAGTAAATCCTTATATTTACCTGTAGGTCACTCTGACTTTTGCAACCGCGGTCCCATTATTTCCAGTCAGAAAGGGGAGAGGAACGGAAGGCTCATGGTCTTGCACAATGTTGATCTGTGAACTGTTGCGAAGACATTTTCCAAACCTGATTGAATTCTAGAAAATGTTCCACTGATACAGTCACTCATGCTTTCGTAAGGCAGAGTGATGGGGAGGTTTACTTTACACCTAACCATCACTGGGTGCTGACTTTGGATACCCAATGATGGGAAAGTTCCACCTTTGCAGGGCAACGGAACTCTTTTAGAAAGAGTTATTTAAGTGGGAACAGAACAGACAGTCCTCGAACTTGAGAGCTTCGACCACAAAACACACAGTCAATTCAATTCACTTTGCACTATATTTCTGTGAAGCGCTTCGAGACATCTCAATGATGTGATGAGGTATCAAATTCGAGGATTATAATTATTATTACCGAGGCTGAAATGGGTCGGAAGGGACTTGAGCCTGAATCGATTCATCCTGCCTGGAAAATCGTTTTCTGGAAAATCCATGTTCCTGTGTGTGGCTTTGTTGAATGTGAATGAGAGGAAGGAGGGAGGGAATAAATGTGTTTTAAGGTCTTTTCTGGGGGGAATAATTCCTTCAAAGTAATAATAATTTGGTCGCTCAACCCAAGGCTGATGTGGGGACGCTGCTGTGCGCAATTGGCTGCCGCGTTCCGCCCACAAATTACACAGTCAATTCACTTTACAGTATAATCTGTGAAGCGCTTTGAGGCGTCTCGAAGATGTAATAAGGCGCCATATCAAGTGCAGTGATCATTATTATTATTTCCCTTTGCTTTACAGACCAGATTGAATTAACTGTATCTGCATTTTGTTCCAGATGACCCCCAGCAAAAAGGTCTTGTTGAAGAGGGGTTCAGTGATTGGTGACTACCTGGTGGAAGACAAACCAGTCAAACGGTTAGACTTGTGCCAAATGCCAATTTAAGTGCAATTGATGTTTCTTGAGAGAGAGAGAGAGAGAGAGAGAGCGCTATGTGCAGATCACTTTTGCTTTCGCTGAAGTCAATCATGTGAATCTATGTTCTGACAATGGAGGGGTTTAACACTGACTCCAATCCGCCTCCCTACACACAAGTGACTTTGTGTAGAGTTCATCCTCGTTCATAACCCAATGTTTCAGGTCCCATATTATGTTAAATCTCTGAACCAAACCATCACCACCCCCCCATCCCGAGTTATAACAGGTTTGTGAAATAAAAATATCGGTCAGTTACGCAAAATTAAAAACGGCCGCCTGCCCCACGACCAGCTTCACTTCCTGCTTTGTGCTCCTGCTTGCGGAGTGCGGGTCACCTGCGAACGTTTCCAGCGCTAACGGAGTTCGCAAGGGAATGGTTGTGTCCAATCAGCTGTCTTTTTGCCCACAAAATACACAGTCGCTTCATTGTACAGTGTATTCCATTTGAAGTCCATTTGAAACGTCTCGATAATGTGACAAGGCGCCACATTGAAAAGAAATGCGAAAGATTATTCCTGTGTGTCCATTCAGGAAGCTGGACAGTTGGTGCTGGAAGCCGGAGGCCTGGGGTCCATGACAGACAAAAAGTGGGCAAGGGACGGTCAAAGACATATCTCGTCTATGTCTGGTGGGTGGCTTGGCTTTGCTTTGCTTTTGCTGGGTTCTGTATCTGACGCAGGGACCTTTTGTGCAGACAGCTCGTCGCTGCTGATCTTCCTCTCGCCACCTCAGCGGAATTGACCTCTGAACCCAGCAAGAAGAACTGTAAATATGGCTCTGACCAGCCCGGGGAGGGAGCGGGCGGGGGAAGAGGACCTGCTGGCGCCCAAGAGCTCCGCAGTGGGGCAGGGTTGGCCAAGGACAGAGGACTGCCAGACGAGGCTACCAGCTACTGCCAAACTCCAGGTTATGGGATGTCTCCATTCAACTCAGAGGAGAAGGAAGAACTGCAGAGGCCTCTCACACCCAGAGCCCAGCCCATCGGCACTCATGCAGCGGTGGGTAAGGTTGAGAAGGTCCCCTACGCTTTATTTCTGGGGTGGTCTTGGAGTTGAGGTACAGATCAGCCATGGTCTAACAGAATGGCAGAACAGGCTTGAGGGGCTGAATGGCCTACTCTTGTTTCTATGTTCCTATGGTCTTGTGGGGTGTCTCTAGAGACAGTGCCAAGGAGTGCAACGAGAATGATCCCCAGTGCCAGAGGAATGAGCTAAGCAATGATTAGACAAGCTCAGGTTCTTCAGTCTTGAGAGAAAATGTCTCAGAGGGGACCTTAAAGAGAAGGGTGTATTATATTTTAAATGGGATTGAAAGAGTAAACTGAGATCAATTCTTTCAGATACACAGAGACAGTAGAACAAGAGGACACGGGTTTAGAGTTGCAAATGAGATTATTGTCAGGTGTGTGGAGTAAGGAAACTTGCCCAAGGTTTTGCCCTGCTGGGAATCGAACCGAGGTCTCTCGCTTGCAAGGCGAGTGTTCCAACCACTGAGCTACAGGACTCTGAGTTTCATTGAAATTGTGCTGCACTGTTCTGTGGACCAATGCTACAAAATAATAATAAATTGGCCACTCAATCCACGACTGTTTGTGGGATGCTGCTGTGCGCAATTGGCTGCCGAGTTTCGCCCACAAAATATAGTCAGTTCACTTTACAGTATATTCTGTGAAGAGCTTTGAGACGTCTCGAACACATGATCAGGCGCCATATCAAATGCAAGGATTATTATTATAAAATATGTGTCTACATGTGTATCAGATGGGCTCAAAGAGCTTCTTCATCCAAAGAGAGTAAGGGTCTTGTCTTAGTCTGTAAAGTCATTCTGTCTTAAGATAACGCAGAATTGCGGAAAATATTATCTGACTGGGTTACTGATAAAAGGCAGGAAATGCTATGTTCTCTTGCCCTTCCTTCCAGGTGTCTGAGGCAGATCATTGCTCCCCCGACCGGATATTTAAATTGGTGATGGTGGGAAACTCGGGAGTTGGGAAGAGCTCTTTCATCCATCGTTTTTCCCACGATCGATTCCACACCGAAATCTGCGCTACGATTGGTAAATAGAAATCGTGTGCGATTACAGAGTTGCATTGAAATTGCGCTGTGCTGTTTTTTTGTGGACTGATGTTATAAAATGTGTGGGCGAGTGTGTGTGTGTGTGTGTATATATATTACAATTATATACAATAATTATTATATGTATAATATATAATAGATAAATACAGCAGAAACCCGGTTTGCGGTCACCTCAGTAATCCAGCCACCTCACAGTTGCGGGCACATTTTCACAGTCTCTTCCATTACCTGTGTTAAAAGGTAGTCTGGCTGCTTCAGTGAACCGGGCATCTCACCATTCAGGATAACGGTCATTGATTGCAGCCGCTACAAGCGCCGCCCTCCAGTACAAGCGCGGTACAAACACCCAGCACCCACCCAACCCCCACCCCTGCTATAACCTGTACACAGTGTGTTAGCTCTTGGGGCGCTCGCGCTCTTTCCTCGACACTGTTACTGTTGGCGGAGTGGGCTCTGATCGCGCCACCATGGAAGGAATTCTCCTTAGCAGGAATTGGTGCCCGAGTGATCGACTGTGCATTTGAAGGAGAATGTGGGACCCGAATTTGGGCGCATGTGGTGGGGGGGAGGGGGAACAGGCAATTCTGGGGACTTCCTGGGGAATGTCCTCCCGACATGACAGGCTCTATACAAATGCAATTGTGTTGTCGTTGTTGGGATGTGATGGGATTCCTGTCTCTCTCCTCCTCTCTGTTGGCAGGTATCGACTACCAAGTGAAGAGTCTGCTGGTGGGCCAAACCCAGGTAGCATTGCAGCTGTGGGACACTGCAGGACAGGAAAGGTAACTCACCCAATATTCCAAGCAAAGAGAAACCCAGTTGAGAATAACCGCAGCCAACTGAGCACAGGACGTTTTTTGGAAGGGGAGGTGTGGATGGGATATTAAGATCCTGTGATACTATAACCTTGGGTGAAACCTTGGGCAAGTTTCCTTACTCCACAAACCCAATAATAATCCCTCCAAAACAAAGCAATAATAAATTGGTCATTTTCAATCCACGACTGTTTGTGGGACATTGCTGTGCGCAATTGGCTGCAGCGTTTCGCCCACAAATATACGGTCAATTCACTTTACAGTCTATTCCGTGAAGCACTTTGAGACGTCGAGAAGACGTGAAAAGCGCTATATCAAATGCAAGGATTATTTATTTATTTATTATAAGAAGAAAGAGAGTGTTTTTTTTCCCCCAGGCCAACAAAAAGCTTGCAATAGTTGTGTATCGCTGTTTGCGGGACCGCCGTGGATGCAAAACGGCTGTCCTGTCACCCTACAAAAAAAGATGACAATCACCGTGCTTGACAGCAATTATTTATAAAGTGGCTGCTGTGTTTGCCCTCCAAATAACCCGCTTTGGAATGTTTCGAAGCTCTTTCAAATGTCGGATTTACTGCTTTCAAGTATCCGTCAATACCAGTGATTTGTGTTATTAAAGAAGAAAACTTGTATCCCCAATCGAATTGATCGCTCGCTTTGTGGGACGTTGCTACGCGCAATTTGGCTGCCGCGATAGCCCTCAAGATACACAGTTGTCGCACTCCATGATAAAATCCTGTGAAGCCCTTTGAGATGTCCTCCCAATGTGAAAGGTGCTGTATTAAATGTAAGGGTTATTATCAGTGGTAATAACAGTATGCTCAAATCGGTCCTCTCCACAACCATTGGGTTGAGAAGATCTATGTTTAGGAACCTGTGACGATGTGATGACTGTGATCACCATGTGATGTGGAATGTCTTTATTTTGACCGGACCTTTCCTGCCGTACCTCCGAAGGTTTCGCAGTGTAACCAAGCAATACTTCCGCAAAGCAGACGGGGTCTTGGTCATGTACGACGTGACAACGGAATCTTCGTTCATCGCAGTTAGGAATTGGATGATCAGCGTTCAGGTAATAATAATAATAATAATCCTTGCATTTGATCTAGCGCTTCTCACGTCTTCTAAACTTCTCAAAGCGTCACAGACTATGGTGTGTGGACAAAACGCGGCAGCCAATTTCACACAGCAGCGTCCCACAAACAGTCGTGGATTGAGTTTAAAGTTTAATTTTTAATAATTTAATGTTTATTATTTTTAATTATTGTTCAATTTCATTTTTAAAATAATTTTAAATATTAATTTAAATATTATTTAATTATTATTGCCTTGAAGGAGGCAGTTATTTAATTTAATGTTTGATTTAATTAGGTAAAAGCGCTAATAATTAATTATAATAATCCTTGTATATAGCGCCTTATCATGACGATGAGACGTTTCAAAGTGCTTCACAGAATATATTATAAAGTGGAGTGACTGTGTATGTTGCGGGCAACAACAACAACAAAATGACATTTATAGAGCGCCTTTCACGTCGTGAGGACGTCCCAAAGCGCTGTACAGTCAGATGTCGGGGCCCGAGCATGGGGGAGGGGTGGAGTAGGGGTGAGGGAAGGCAGAGAGGTGGGAGGGAGACCAAAGGCACGGTCGAAGGTAAGTGTCTTGAGACCGGCCTTGAAGGAGGCAAAGGGAGCATGGGATGGAGTTTCAGAGTGTGGGGGCAGAGACGTTGAAAGCCCGGTTTCCAATGGTAGGGCGGGTCAGGCAGGAGACATGGAGCAAGCCGGAGCCCGCTGAATGGGCAAAATTAAGATGGCAAAGTGCAGCCGATGCTCTTCAGTCAATGTCTGAGAGAGCGATGGCCTGATGTAGCTCAAGTGCTGAAATGTAGAGAGTTTCTCACACATTTGTCTTCTGGTCTAACAGGAAGGAATGGACGAAAGAGCTGTTATTTGCCTGCTTGGCAACAAGGTAGATACGGCGGACTGTGCAGCCCGGCGGGTGTCGAACGCAGAAGGTCAAAGATTAGCCAAGGTGAGTGGAAGTGCGACTTCAAAGTCCCTCAGTCTATATGTTCCATATTTTATTCTGTGCTCCCTTTTCTTTTCTATCAACGTTTTTTGAGATGTACTGATGTAGCTGTTAGCAAACTCCCTCTGGTCACTTTAACCAGCGCAGGTGTCCTCGCTGATCTGTTTATATAGCAGCTGTAACCTTGTACAGCATGTTAATGGGACTGGATGTTCTTTGTGCTAGGATTACAGGGCGGTGTTCTATGAATGTAGCGCCAGATCCGGCTACAACATTATGGAACCAATGATGCACGTGGCAAGGTAAGCTCTTTGCTGTCTCCTTGGACTCGCTTGTGAATATCACGTGCATTGAATTTGATCTAAAGTGATCCAGCACTCTCTCTCCCACCTTTGAGTCAGAAGGTTTATGGGTTGGAATAATAATAATAATCCTTGCATTTGATATAGCGACCTATCACATCGTTGAGATGTCTCAAAGCGCTTCACAGAATATTCTGTAACGTGAATATTTTGTCGTATATTTTGTGGGCGAAAAGCGGCAGTGGATTGAGTGACCAAATTATTATTTTTTTTATTTTTATTTGCCGCAGATTGCTCACCGAACAGGAGGACCGGCGGAAAGAAACTTTCCTCCAGTTGCACAACGACTATAAAGAGAAGAGAGGCTGCTGCTAGTGAACGCGGCAGAGAGAGGAACTCTGGCCTGGGGAGAAGGGAATTCAATGCAGGAACGACCTCACTTGACAAATCCACGGCTAGCTCTCCATGGGTACCTTCCCGCATTGATTTACTGCATTGGCCTTTAGAAGGACTCTTGCCTTTAGACTTTCCGAGATATTGGGCCAATGTGGACCTACCCTCCATCTGTGTGGAAGGATCCAACTCACTCGTCCTTCATCACAATGTAAATTTCCCTTGTGAGCAAGGTTGCCTTTGCACCAGTGAAGCCTATTGTAGCCTTGATGTTCTCTGATGGGAAGCGAAAGCCTTTGTCTGATGTAGAGACGTGGAAGTCAATGAAACACGAAGAAAGATGCGTTGGATCCTGCTGTAGGTGATGGTTGTGAATTCATTCAGAACTGAAGCCAGATGTATTGTGTTGATGTGTGAACCTCTAGAGGAAGTATTTACAGCAACGTTGCGAAACCTTGGTGGAAATTCCCGAATGTTATTCAATTCCTAGTGGATCATTTGCCAAAAATCTCCACCCGCTCGTTAGTACTGTATAACCACCGACCGCATTAACCTCAACCACAGACTCTGAACTGCCTCAAACTAGAAGCTCAATAACATAAATTATGTATTGACATTTTTATTTTTGTATTGTAAGAGCCCTGTTTGCCTCCCCTTTTGAACCTGTAGTTTCAGGGTGTGTGCGCCTGGATTTTTACAACTTAGTAGTCTATTAAAAAAAAACGTAAAGTTCTGAATTTCAATACAGCAGTTCAATGTCTTTTTGTATTTTCTACCTCAAACTGCTCTCTTTTTGTTTTTTTTTCCCTCTTGCCTCCTTCAAGACCCATCTCAAGGCCCTCCTCTTCAACTGTACATTCGGCAGTCACCTTCCTACCCCTATGCTCCCCACCCTCCACTCCTCCTGATCCCAACCACGTCTCAGGTGCGGATCTCTGACTGTGCAGCGACTTGGGATGTCCTCCTGACGTAGACGGTGCTTTACAAATGTAATTTGTTGTTGTTGCTCATGTTGTGCAGTACTGGGGGGGCTGGGGTGGGGGAAACTGAGGTCCTATCTGCCCTATTCAGGTGAGTGTTAAAAGACCTTGGTCTGATTTGAAGAGAAGTCATTTCTCCCGGTATCCTAGACAACAATTCCCTCCCCACCTCCCCCAGTTAAATTGCTCATTCACTTCCTTGTTTATAATTCACCTCCCACTGTTTGTGGGACACTGCTGTGCGCAATTGGCTGTCGCGTTTCGCCCACAAATATACGGTCAATTCACTTTACAGCATATTCTGTGAAGCGCTTTGAGAAGTCGAGAAGACGTGAAAAGCGCTATATTAACTGCAAGGATTATTATTATATTATTACCTGCTGTGCACAAATTTGCTGCTGTGTTGCCTACACACTTAACTCTCTACACTTTACAATGATAACTGCAAAGTACTTTTGATATGCTTCTATATTTTATGTACAAAGCTCTGTATCAAATGCAAAGATTACTTATATTAACTGGGGTAGTATTGGGAGCCAAACTGGAACCAGTGGAGGAGAGTGGTCATTATTGAGTTAAATTAACACAAGAATTATAGGGCACGACTGCACATTCTTAAACTGGATTCAATATTAAGAAGTGCTTCCTTGTACTGTAACTGTTATTTCACAGTAATTGCACTGCCACCTAGAGAACACATTATAAATTCAGCACATTTGTGTGTGAAATTGTTGGCTAACTGTTCCCCTCACTGTTGTTAGCTGTTGCTCCCTTCTGTATATTCTTATCTTTCCATGCCTTTAATTACCCTTTTTTTTAAAACGATCTGATTGATTCCACTTCAGAGGGTGACATGAACCACTTCCATTGTTATCCCTCTCAACCTTCTCTGCTCTGGGGAAAGTGGTCTCAGATGATCAGCTTTTCATCATAGTTGGATGAGAAGCAATCAACGACCCTTTGAAAACTGGTGGGAAATTCTACTGCTTCGTGTCTGACCTTGGGAATTTTTTTTCTCTCGTCTTTTCAATGTGCTGTAAACTCAGAATGAGGAAACAAAGAAGATCTTGGCGCATTTACAAACAGAAAAATCAACCTCGCTCTGCGATGGGAAAATAGAAGCAATCGGACTTAGAAAAGAACTTTTATTTTTACAGGTCGAAACTTGTGGTTTTTTTTACAGCAGATTTTGGAGCTAGAACAATTTTGTTTCCCACAGAACATTCAGGTCATAAGCTCAACCCGTGAGCTCCACAACGACCCAGAGTTCAATCAGGTTCACTGGAACACAGGACGCTTTCCTTTCTGACTTTAATCCTGGAGCTGAACTGCAATCACCTGGGGACAGTCGGTCGGTAGTGTCAGGTCAGAGCTGGGGCAATATCAATTGTGTTGATCCTGAGAACAGTCTGGGGTTGTATGATTACTGCAAGTTAAAGAGTAAAAATGATGGTAGCCTTTTAATCAGAAATTCCCTGGAGAGACTGGATTATTTTGAAAGGTGAGAAGAAGGCGAGTTACAGTCGAGTTTAAAACCAGGGAAAATCAAACGCTCATTTTAGCAAGCTTAATACTCGCAAATAATAATTCTGCGCGGAAATCAAACGGGCGTTAGCTTGGGGTAGGAGGAGCGCCGCTAAGAGCTCCTTACTCACTCTTTTTCCTGCGGTATCGCTTCCTGCGCCTGAATCGGAAAAGGATCCGCGGCCAGGATTCGGTCTTCTCAATGACGGTCGCCTCAACTCGTACCAGGTCCCGCCTTAGACACCGAAACACACACACAACTTGACGTAAACGGCAAAGCGCAATGCTACTTTGGTTTGCGATCACAGAAATTTACAGGACAGAAGGCCATTCAGCCCATGGAGTCTGTACCGTCTTCAAGTAACTTGTTCACTCTATTCCACATCCTCCCTCCCCCCCACCCCACTCCCCACGCCCTATCTCTTCTATCCCCTCAATCCTCTATCTTTTTCCCTCAACCCCCAATGGACTCTGTCTCCACCATCTTATTTGGCAGTCTATTTCGCATTCCAAAGACTCCGAGTGAAAACAATTCTCCTGAACTCTCTCCTTTTGCTCTTGTGACTATCTTATAACTATGGCCCCTCATCACTGACTTTCAATCTCTGGACTATTGTAACACAAAGGGCACTTCAATGAAGGAACCAATGCGAAGAGAAACTATTTCCTCTGGTGGGAGAATCCATAAAAGGGAGCATAATCTTAAAATCAGAGGTAGGCCATTTAGCAGTGAAATTAGGAGGCAGTTTTTCACCCAAAGGGTCGTGGAAATCTGGACCTCTCTCCCCCAACAAGTTGTAGATGCTGGATCCATTCACATTTCAACACTACGCTAAACAGATATTTGTTAGGTCAGGGTTTTAAGGGATATGGGCAAGGGCGGGTGACTGGACTTGAGGTACAGATTAGCCATGAGTTTATAGAATGGCAGAACAGGCTCGAGGGGCTGAATAGCCTACTCCTGTTTCTAAGTAACTTGCACCTCAGCAGCACCTTTATCTGCCGAACCAAAAATCCAAGAGGCAGGAAGTCTCGCCACCTTGAGGTTCATTATTTTGTTGAAATAAAATAACGGATGCACAAGCACTTTTTTTAAAAAAAAAATACAAACAGTGCAAATCCAGTTAATTTTTTACACAAACCCTTACCCAAGAAGCGGCCTCCCAATCAGTGTGAAGTCGACCCCGCCGACTAACAACACCTGCAAACAAACAGCAACAACGGGGTGGGTTCTACAACATGCAAGACGTATAATGGGGGCACAGCCACGGGTCTTAGCACAGCTAGTCTGTGTTCTTACAGTTTAGCATTGTTTAAATCAGACAGTTCCGGAAAATAAACCAATTTCTCTGTGGAAATTCACTGCAATAATAATCCTTGCATTTGATATAGCGCCTTATCACGTCGTTGAGACGTCTCAAATGCAAGGATTGAGTAACCAACTTATCATTATTTTTTTTGAAGGGATTATTATCCCCAGAAAAGCATTCCGCCAATCGACTAACAACCGGGTGCTTGCCTACTGCTAGGTAAACAGAGGCTTTGGGGAGTAAGGAAATGTTTTGCCCTGCCCGGGAACCGAACTCAGGTCCTCTAGCTTGTCAGGCGAGTGTTCTACCACTAAGCTATATCTGTATGCTTTTCTTCCCCTCCCCATCCTCACACGTGTACCAATTATTTCCCTTCCCAAACTACTCAGTCCTTCTTCATAGAAGTTCGGTTTCATAGGTGCCAGCCACTCACTGGTAACTGGCCCACTTGACCGTTATTCAAGTGTGATCTGCGACGGTGAGTGTTGGTCGGCTTTTCAACTGCAGGATTGAGGGAGGAAGTGGGAGAAAATTGCTCTGTTCCCAAGCAAAATTGCCATGTGAGTGCATTCCAGCGGGAGGGTGTCCAAATGGTAAACAGCGCAGGAACACTGGCTGATTTTTCCCTTTCTTAACACAGTAGCGCTGAGGGACAATTGTAGGATGTGTCTTGCTCACTTTCCTTCCCCTCCCCCCACATCCCGGAACAACTACGACCCCCAAAGGAAATCAGCCAACTTCTAACACTGGTGTTTTATCCTGTGCCTTTCCCGTCTGTTGCTTCAGTCCCCTCACCTTCTCCATCCTGATTCTGTCTCCACATTCCGCCTCGATGTGATTTGCTACCAGAATTAGGTCTTCACTGGTCACTTTCCACTGACGACCAGCAAAGTGCACGACTGCGAAGAGTCTGCCATACTGCCCGGTGGCAATCATAGCCGTCACATTATCTACAACCTCTGCAAGCAAAGCAACAGGCAGCCCGTTACTGACCCAGCCTAGCGACTCTGGTGGGACTCGTGGTCGATACTGGGGAAATTCTTCAGCAATCTGCTCCAGAATCTGTCAGACAAACTTCACACAATGTCAATGTATTAGCCTCCACTTGCATAATTCTCACAGAGTTGGCGGGCTGCGTAGATGTAGATATTTGCTAGGTCAGGCTATTAAGGGATATGGGGCAGGGGTGGATAACTAGACTTGATCTTATAAAATGGCAGAACAGGCTTGAGGGGCTGAAAAGCCTACTCCTGTTTTTATGCGCCGGCCACAGTAAGGTAAACGTCAGACTCTAACCTGTGTGGTAGTTTGCCTCTTCTGCCGGTTCTGGCAACTTGACTTCCGCCCACGGTGGCTTTGACAAGGATGTTACCGCTTCGATCCTGTTAAGAAAGGATTTTAGATAGGGGAAAGAACATTAAACTATCGGTGCATTTAATTAGCTTGCAAAATGAACAATTTTTCACCAGATGCAGATTTTCATATCACCTTTGCTGTTGCAAACTGCTATTGGAACTCTGACATCTTGTCACAGAAGATACTAAGGAAACTGCGGGGGGGAGAACACAAGAGCCTCAGTTAATGTTACACACCTTAGTGATCTCAGCATTAAAAATTGGCTTTCAATTTTACACCAAAACTATTTAGTCAGATGAACTTTAATTTTTATAAATCATTTTATTTGAGTTTAAAAACCCAACATAATGCAAAGGATTATTGCTTTTAAGTTTAGTGTCATATTCAGTGATCTGATTTGGCCATTCACTGCATGGCTGTTTGTGGGATGCTGCTGTGTGCAATAATAATAATAATCCTTGCAGAAGGACGTCTCAAAGTCCTTCACGGGATTCATTGTAAAGGGCCGAGTTGTGCACGGTGACACCCTGCAAACAGCCATGGAGCAACTAAGCGATTTTATCTGGGAGATCGTCAGCCAGGACACAGGGGAGGATCCCATCTGCCTGTTCAGGTGGACGTTAAAGACCCTAAAAGTGCCACTCTTTCAAAAGTAAAGTGAGTTAATAATCCTTGCATTTGATATAGCGCTGTTCACGTCGGGAGGACGTCCCAAAGCGCTTCACAGAAGACACTGTAAAGTGAATTGACTGTATATTTGTGGGCGAACGCGGCAGCCAATTGCGCACAGCAATGTCCCACAAACAGTCGTAGATTGAAAATGACCAATTTAATTATTGTTTTAGGTTTTGGAGGGATTATTATTAGGCTCTGTGTGGAGTAAGGAAACTTGCCCAAGGTTTGGCCCTGACCTGCCTGGAATTGAATTGAACTCAGGTCTCCTCGCTTGCAAAGCGAGTTTCTCTCTCCTGGTGTAAAATTGGTCACTCACTCCATGGCTGCATGTGGGACACTGCTGTGCGCAAACTGGCTGCCGTGATTAGCCTGGAAACGCAGTCAATCCACTTGACAGTGCACCTTGAGAAACGCTTTGAGACGTCTCAACAACATGATAAGGCTCTGAGTCCAATGCTGACGACTACACCTGACTCGACGGCAGGTCTTGGAAGGGCAGACAAGTCACTGCGGGCGGGGAATCATCCCAACTCCCCCCCACCCTCACTCCCCCCAACTCCCCCCCCTCCACCCTCACTCCCCACTAACCCTGCAAGCCAAAGCCCTAACTTGGGGTAGGGTGGCCCTGGATGGACAAAGTTTGCCAAACAATGCTACCAATGGCAAACTCTGGGGTCCTCAAGCCTCGGCTCTGCCAAACTAAGGTACAGTCAATCCATTTTACAGTATATCCTGGGAAGCGCTTTGAGGCGTCTCGAAGACGTGATCAGATGCAATGATTATTATTATTACTTTATATTATTGTGTGTCCCCAGATAAGCCCCCCACCCCCCACCCTCACTCCCCCCCCACCCTCACTCCCCCCAACTCCCCCCCCACCCTCACTGCCCCCAACTCCCCCCCACCCTCACTCCCCCCAACTCCCCCCCCTCCACCCTCACTCCCCCCCACCCTCACTCCCCCCAACTCCCCCCCACCCTCACTGCCCCCAACTCCCCCCCACCCTCACTCCCCCCAACTCCCCCCCCTCCACCCTCACTCCCCCCCACCCTCACTCCCCCCAACTCCCCCCCACCCTCACTCCCCCCAACTCCCCCCCTCCACCCTCACTCCCCCCAACTCCTCCCCACCCTCACTGCCCCCCCCCCCCCCAAGAGGGCTCCCAGGCCCTGGGATACAGGATCCCAGAGGGTCCCGCAGGAGAGGCCGAGGCCTGTGTCTCTCACCTGCGGGCCTCAGGCCCCGGGCCCGGGCCCAGGCCGCCACCAGCCGCCCGCAGCCCAGCGCCATCTTCACACCGGAAACGCCGCCTCGACACAACCCCCCCCCCCCCCCCCCCCCCGGCACCGGGAGGGAACTCAACCCCCGGCTCCGGGCCTACCCCCCCCCACCCACACACACACACACCCGGGACAGGGACACACCGACACCCCCCACCCCCCCCCCCCGGGAGCCCAGCGCCGCGGCTGTGAGTGAGAGACACGGACGCGGACACACGGGGGGAGAGGGGAGAGGGGGAGGACAGAGCGGGACGGACACACACTGAACTTCTGGCGCCGGGAAAGGGCAAAGGGGGAGAAGCCGCTGAGCCTCAGAGAGTTTACACCCGTCACTGTGTGTACTGTGTGTGTGTCACTGTGTGTACTGTGTGTGTGTCACTGTGTGTACTGTGTGTGTGTCACTGTGTGTACTGTGTGTGTGTGTGTGTCACTGTGTGTCTCTGTGTGTGTGTGTGTCACTGTGTGTACTGTGTGTGTGTGTGTGTCACTGTGTGTCTCTGTGTGTGTGTGTGTCACTCTGTGTGTGTGTCACTCTGTGTCAACTCTGTGTGTCACTCCGTCTGTGTGTCACTCTGTGTGTGTGTGTGTCACTGTGTGTGTGTATTACTCTGTGTTACTCTGTGTGTGTGTGTGTCACTGTGTGTGTGTGTCACTCTGTGTGTGTGTCACTGTGTGTGTGTCACTCTGTGTCACTCTGTGTGTGTGTCACTCTGTGTCACTCTGTGTGTGTGTGTCACCCTGTGTGTGTCACTCTGTGTGTGTGTCACTCTGTGTCACTCTGTGTGTGTGTGTGTGTGTCACTCTGTGTGTGTCACTCTGTCTCTCTCACTATATGTGTGTTTTTCACTGTGTGTGTATCTGTGTATATTCTGTGTATCTGTGATGCTGTGTGTCAGTCCATATCGCTGTGTGTGCCTGACACTGTGTCACCATGTATGTGTGGACGCGTACAACAAGATTACATTTGTATAGCGCCTTTCACGCCAGGACTCTGTGTGTGTGTGTGTGTGTGTGTGTCTCAATGACATGATCAGGCACTATATCAAATGCAAAGATTATTATTATTTTATATTAATGTATATCCCTAGATAAGGCGCCCCTCCCCCCACTCACTCCCCCCCACTCACTCACTCCCCCCCACTCACTCCCCCCCACTCACTTGTGCCCCCCCCCCTCTCAGTGTATCACTGTGTGTCACTCTATATAGCACCGTTTGTGTCTCCATCTCACCATCTGATATACACAAACAACTTGCATTTATAGAGCACCCCTCAGCATCCCAAAGGGCTTGGCAATGGCAGAGCCAGGGGGAGGTGGTCCGCGGCACCGTCGAAAGGGAAGGTCTTCAGCCGCAACCTAAAGATGGGAAGAAGGGGACAAGGCGGAAGGATAGATGTACACAGAGTGAGACTATAATAACAATAATAATAATACTTGAGAGACGTCTCAAAGTGCTACACAGAATAGACTGCAAAGGGAATTGACTGTATGTTTTGATATTTAAATTTCAGCTGCATAGAGGGATTGCATACCATGTGAAATCTACATAGAGAGATACAAAGTGAGCGAGAGAGAATGAGAAGAGTTCTATTTGTAAACATTTTGAGTTGATGTATGTCCTACCTGTGTTCCTTGAATAGCCTCAAGAGACCAGGAATGGAGAGTTTTGTATCTCAAAACCTAGAGCTTTTGCAAGAAGAAAGAGAGGCTGAAATTGAAGAGGCGAGGTAAGTTTCCTCCACACGGTGGGGTGGAGTGGTGGTGGGGGGGGGGTCATCATTTTGTTATCGTCAACCTGGCTCAGATGGTAGCACCCTGAATTCTGGGTGAGAAGGTCATGGGTTCAAGCCCCATGTTGGGACTTTCCACTTTTGAGTCCAGACTGACATTCCAGCACTTGAGCAGAGGGGGGAGAGCGCTGCAATTATTATTGCCGAATGGGGTTGTGCGTTGTTGAATCGGTGAGTGTTTGCCAACAAGAGCCGAGCAAGCTGAACCCCTGAAGCTTGATTTCAGGGCCTGGCAGGAATGTGTTTCCCTGAAGGAGCTCCAGCGGCGAGGCGTGTGCTTGCTGAAGCTGCGGATAGTGAACCAGAGGACGGGCCTGTACGGTCGCTGCTTGGTAACCTTTGAGCCAAGGAAATTCGAGACCAACGCATTACTTCCCAGCAATGACTTCGGACCTGGTGCGTGCCTTCATTTGTCCCACATCTGTTCCTTTCTCTTAGTTTGCACCGAGGTCAGCAGTTTAGAACCGAGTTTTTGAGATTCAAGATAAGGGTGTAATTCTGAATGAACCCGAGGGGGAGCCAGCAGTGGGTGGGTGGGTGGGTGGGTTGGTGAGGGGGGAAAGAGCACGGGAATGGAGTAAAGAGCTCTAAAATGGGAGCAAACAATAACACAGACACAATGGGGAAGAGCAGAAGAATGGGATTAGAGCGAGGAACCAGTACAGACACAATGGGGGAAAGAGATGGGGGAAAGAATGGGATTGAAGTGGAGAGCTCCAGTGCGGGAGCAAGCAGTGGGACAAGCACAATGGGGGAGAGACCAGGGAATGGGATTGGAGTGGCGAGCGCCAGCCAGAGCCTGATAAATCAAATGATCTCCTTCAGCCCTGTAACGTCCGCGATTATCAAGTGGTGGTGTGTGGGGCACGGTGGGGGAAGGAAATTAGAGCTAATTTGCTTGTTCTGTTTGTGTATTTAACAGGGGACATTGTGGGGCTGTATGACTCTCAGGGATGTGGTCCGTCCGACCAGCTGGCATCGGGCATTGTCACGCGTGTCACGCAAAAATCAGTCACGGTAGCCATTGACGACACCAATGACCAGCTAACCCTTGACGACGAGAGTTCCTATAAACTTCTGAAACTGGCGAACGATGTCACGTACAAAAGACTGAAGAAGTAAGAATTTTGTAGGAAGTTTTTGTTTAAATTCAGCTCACCTAATAAGTAATGCAAAGGAATGACCCAAACTGCTTTGCTTCTGGGTTAACGCCTCGTGATCGATCGTCAGTAGATCTTTACGTGTGCGCTTTCATTGTAGGTTTGCTTTGGACTCCAGTAGAGAAAGCACCAGCACACACAAATTGGGAAGAGAGGGGAATGGGATTAGAGTGGAGAGCTCCAGTGGGGGAGCGAGCACAGGCACATTGGGGAGAAAGCAGGGAATGGGGTTAGAGTAGAGAGTTCCTGCGGGGGAGTGAGCACCAGTAACAGACACGATGGTGGAAAGAGCAGGGGAATGGGCTTAGAGCAGAGAACTCTAGTAGGGAAGTGATTGACAAAAACTCACAAGGGTTGGTCTTAATTTTGTGGTGTACCTTAATGGGATTCCTTAATAAAAGGAAAAATCTGTCACAAATGCTGATCTGCGGGAATTTCTGCTCCCACGGGATCTGTGGTGTTGTTTGATGCGTTATTTTTTTTAAAAAAAAGATGAGTTTGTTAACGCTTCAGTCCCTTAATCACGCTTCTCCCTTTGCTGTTTCTCTCTCCCATTCGCAGGGCTCTGAATGCTTTGAGCCAACATCACGCTGGGCCGGCTTCCAATTTGATCGGGGTCCTGTTCGGCACCTCCGAGCCAAGCACTCCGTCAGGAAACCCACGTAAGATCCACTCATCTCTTCGTTCTCGTTCCAGACTAGAAGATGGAAACTGATATTTTTTTTTTGTCCCGTAATGTGAAATACATTGTAAGAGAGACTTGAGGGAGGGGGTAAAAATTCCATTCGCCATTAGGGATGATTGCTAGTGGGAAATACTTGTGGCTGACATCGTCAAAAGCAATGCGCTGAATGGAATTGTAGCTGGTTAGACTCCAGCAGTTACCCCAACACACACGTAGGTCGTCAAGCCTTGGTTCCTGCCAACCTGCGCCTAATACTTTCTGGAATTAGGTAAGCAGGATGCATCCCTCCAGGGAGACAGAGAGAAAGAGAGAGAGAGCGCATTCCATTCCAACAATCTATCTCTGGAATTTCCATGTGGGATGCATGGAATTCTCAGTTTGGTTTGGATACACTCGAGCACTGTGATGAGTACCAACTGTGCAGCGCCTTGGGACGTCCTCCTGACGTGAAAGGCGCTTTATAAATGGAATCTTGTTGTTGTTGTTGTTTCTGCATGCGTCAGACACGCGGCTGGCCAATTGCTAAAAATGCCTGTTTTTCTATTGTTACTGATTTTAAGCGCTCCGGGACTCCGCCCCACCTGAAAGGCGCTGCGTTAACGCAAGTTGCGGTCGTCGTTGTTGTTTGTACTGATGGGTTTGCCTTGCCTCAGCAAGCCTGGCGCTTTACAACCCACGACTGGACGGCTCACAGAGGGAAGCCGTGCAGTTTGCTCTGTCGCAGAAGGAGGTGGCGATCATTCACGGCCCCCCCGGCACAGGGAAGACCACCACGGTGGTGGAAGTGATTCTGCAGGTGGTAAAGCAAGGCCTGAAGGTGAGACCCTCATCCATATCTGCGAATATTCTGCTTGCGTTGTGTACGGCTTGGAAATTAAATTGGATAGTTTGCCCTCAGAGTTTGTGTACTGCTCACCAAGATTCCACTCCAGTCTTTACGTCTCACTCAAGGTGGTTCTGAGTAATAGCCGCTTCTCTCATCGAAGCCTTGAAAGAAACATTGGCGGCTTCTAGAAAATTTGCATAGTTTTTCCCACAAAATGCAATCCACTACGCTTTGAAACGTCTCAATGACATAATAAGGTGCTGTGTCAAATGCGAGGAATATTATTATTATTATTTTTCTTTTATACAAATTGTTTCAATAATCTAGATGGCTGCAGCGAGCAGTTGTATTTCAGACAGGAGTTGTTCAAGAGATCGCAGGGTGATTGGATTTAGAGGGGGGGGGGGGGCAGGAATTCTGTGGGAAGCTGGATGGGTTAACTGGATTGACAAATGGCCTGTTCCTACCTGAAGTTGTTACTGCGTGCGTGTGTGGTGTCTATTCCCTGAAGGTGCTTTGCTGTGCTCCCTCCAACGTTGCTGTGGATAACCTGGTGGAGCGCCTGGCATCGTTTAAAGCGAAAGTCTTGCGTTTGGGGCACCCGGCTCGACTGCTTGAATCGATACAACGGCATTGCCTGGACGCTGTCCTGGCGCACAGTGACGGCACGCAGATAGTGATGGATATCCGGAAAGACATCGATCAGGCCTTTGTACGTACCTACAGTAATTCCTTCAAAAATAATAATAATAATAATTTGGCCACTCAATCCATGACTGTTTGTGGGACGCTGCTGTGCGCAATCGGCTGCCGCGTTTCGCCCATAAAATATCGTCAATTCACTTCACAGTGTATCCTGTGAAGCGCCTTGCGACGTCTCGAAGAAATGGTAAGGCACTATATCGAATGCAAGGATTATTATTATTATTACCTACATTGGGAGTGCGTGGTGGGGGTTCACATCTATGACTTGAATCATTGCTACAAGCGTGAAAGCAACCCACCTAGTGGGTAGAAATGACTGACTTTGTGTTTCTCTTCCAAAGAGCGGAATGAGAAAAGCCCGAGACAAAGGGGAGAAGAGCTGGCTTCGTGGCGAGATCAAGGGCTTGAAGAAGGAGCTGAGGGAGAGGGAGGAAGCAGCCATGGTCCATATACTCAAACGGGCAGAGGTCATCTTGGCAACAACCACAGGTAGACGCTTAGGAGAGTCTCAACGAGGCTGCCAGGGAAACTCTGCTGAAAGGCACTATATAAATGTAACATAGTGGTTAGCGTGCTCGCCTCGCAAGCGAGAGGACAAGGTTTGATTCCCTGGGGCAGGGCAAAACCTTAGGAAAGTTTCCTTACTCTGCACGCCTCTGTTTACCTGGCAGTAACTAGGAACCTGGTTGTTAGTCGATTGGCGGATCGCTTTCCAGGGGTAATAACCCCTTCAAAAAATAAAATAATTTGGTCACCCAATCCACGACTGTTTGTGGGGACGCTGCTGTGAGCAATTGGCTGCCACGATTCGCCTACAAAACACACAGTCAATTCACTTTGCAGTTATATCCTGTGAACCGCTTTGAGACATCTCAACGACATGATAAGGCTCTATATTAAATGCAAGGATTATTATTATCAATTTGTTGCTGTTGTTTGCGGCTTCTGCTCTCTTACTCTGACCTGTCGGCCCCTTGTTTTCCAGGAGCCTCCAGCGACGGACCCCTGAAGCTGCTGCCAGACGACCATTTTGACGTGGTGGTGATTGATGAGTGCGCTCAGGCACTGGAGGCCAGCTGCTGGATCGCGCTGCCCAGGGCTCCCAAGTGCGTCCTGGCCGGAGATCACAAGCAGCTTCCGCCGACCATCAAATCGCGCAAGTAAGTTGGCTGGAGGTGGGGAGACTCGTCCTTCTTTCCCGACCCGTCCGCTTCCTTCGCTCAGCGAGCACTAATGTTCCCCCACCTAATCTTCCCCACTATCGACGGTTGGGCTCTGTGTCAGCAACTCCCTCCCTCTTCCCCCTTCCCCCCTCCATCACCTCGTTCAAGGTCCATCTCAAGACCTACCCCTCTTTGACAGCGCTTTACGTCGACTTTCCCCTCCTCCACACACAGCTCGGGTGCAAGGCCAGGATTATGAATTATAATAATAATCCTTGCATTTGATACAGTGCCTTATCACGTCGTTGAGACATCTCAAAGCGCTTCACAGAATATACTGTAAAGTGAACTGACTGTATATTTTGCGTGCAAAACACCTTGGAACATCTTCCCGACGATATAATAAACGTAGTTTCATATTGTTCGTATTCTCTCGTTGCGGTTATCTACTGTATCTCCCATCCTTTTGTCTTTCGCTCTGTTATTCATTATGTTTTCACACGCGCTCTCTCTCTCCGTTTCAGAGCTGCGGCGAACGGTCTGTCGCTCAGTTTGATGGAGCGGCTAATCGGGAGGCACGGGGAGGGGGTGGTCCGCATGCTGACCGTGCAGTACAGAATGCACGCCTCCATCATGCACTGGGCTTCCGAACAGATGTACCAGGGTCGGCTCTTGGCTCACGAGACTGTGGCCCAACATTTGCTGAAGTGAGTTGAGACCTGGCTAGAAAATGAAACAGCAACAACTTGCATTTATATCGCGCCTTTCGCGCAGGGTTGGGACCCGAAGAGCTTGACAGTGGCGGAGTCTGACCCCGGGTTAGGGAGAGAGGGAGGGGGGAGGTGACCGTAAGCACGATCAAAAAGGAAGGTGTTTAGGCGGGATTTGACAGTGGGGAGGGAGGGGGTGAGGCGGAGGGTTTAAGGGAGAGAGTTCCAGAGCTTCGGGGTGTAGTGGTTGAGAGCGCGGCCACCAATCCAGGGCCTGAGACCGATTGCCGAGCAGTTTCATGGATACGCAACATTTTCAAGGGAAATTTATTCCCTACCATCTTCACCCACATGTTTTTTAATGCGTCGTATGCAAACCATGTGCAAACACAGGTGTGTGCTCCATGTCTGTGGGTATGTCACCAAAAGGGAACATGTCCATGTTGGAGAGGAGAGGACCAAGGACAGAGCCCTGAGGCTCACCGCTGAAGACGGTCGGACCTTCAGCCTCTCTGCCCCCACCTTTGGAACTCCATCCCACAGTCCCTTCGCCTCGCTTCCTCCCTCGCTTCTTTCAAGGCACTTCTCAAGACCCTCCACTACGACTGCGCCTTCGACCACACTCCTACCCCTGCGCTTGGTGTAGTGCAGTAAATCCTTTCCGACGTAATATGGACGTCTCAAAGCGTTTCACGGGATTTACTGCGAAATGGAGTGAGTGACTGTGTGTGTTCGTAGGTATTCAAGCACTCGGAGACCCCATCCCGTGCGGAGTGCGCTGTATAAATGCAGGTTGCTGCTGATGTTAAGCGTTGCTGACTGTTCGCAGGGACTTGCCCGGAGTCGCCTCCACAGAGGAGACAGAGATTCCGTTGCTTCTTGTCGACACTGCGTCCTGTGGCCTCTTTGAGCTTGACGAGGAAGATGAACAATCTAAAGGAAACCCAGGTAAGAAGTACTTCATGGAGGCGTGGAGTGGGGTGTAGGTAGTCTATCTGCTTTATCTGTCTCTCATCCACGGTGTTAGACCCTGTGTATATTGTGTCTAATGCATTTCGCCCACAAAATACAGTCAGTCCATTTTGCAGTGTAACCTGTGAAACGCTTTGAGATGTCTCCACGACATGATACAGCTCAATATTAAATGCAAGGATTATTACTACTATTATGATGATGTAACTGCAAATACTCTGTCATTGCTCTTGTCGGCGATAAATCCTGTGAAGTGCTTTAAGAACTTTGCATTGACGTGAAAAGGCGCTGCATCAAATGCAAGGATTATATTACTATAAATGTGGTTTATGTTTGTGTGTGTTTTGTTACTATACAGTCGGTGTGTGTGTTTGTGCGTGGTGACTATGCAGTTGGTATGTGTGTGGGGTGACTGTACAGTTGGGGGGCGTGTGTGTGTGGTGACTGCAGTTGGTGTGTGTGTGTGTGTGGTGACCGTACAGTTGGTGTGACTGACTGCCATTCTGTGTGTGTTCCAGGTGAGGTTCAGATTGTGGCAGCTCACATTCAAGCCCTGACCGAGGCTGGCGTCCAAGCCAGGGACATCGCTGTAATAGCGCCATACAACCTGCAGGTAAAAACCTCCGCAGTGGTTTGGTTCGGTTTGAGTGGGCGAGAGTGGGTGGGTGGTAGAGGTGGGTGGGTGGGGGGGTGGAGAGAGCACTTTCTTTTGAACTCGTAGTCAAGTTGTGGAAATTTGCAAATCGGAGAACTTTGAGCCATTTGAGCTCTTGTCGAAAACAGGTGCAGTTGCTGAGGAAGGAGCTGTGCGACCAGCATCCAGAGCTGGAAATCAAGTCTGTGGACGGCTTTCAAGGGAGAGAAAAAGAGGCCGTTGTCCTGTCTCTGGTGAGATCCAACAGGAAAGGTGAGCGCCGCCGGCTTTCCTAATAATGCTAATAATAATTGTTGCATTGTATTTGACATAGCGCCTTATCACGTCGTTGGGTTACGTCTCAAAGCGCTTCACAGAATACATTGTAATGTGGATTGCCTGTGTATTTTCGGGGCGAAATTGTCCCATAAAGAGTCGTGACCAAATTATTATCATTATTTTTTTGGGGGGGAGGGATTATTACCCCCCTCGAAAAAGCGATGCGCCCATCAACTAACAACCGGGTTCCACCTTACTGCTAGATAAATAGAGGCGTGTGGAGTAAGGAAACTCGCCTAATGTTTTGCCTCCGCCCGGGAATCAAACCCGGGTCCCGTCGCTTGCGAGGCGAGAGCTAATCCTCGTGGTTTTGCGTTGCGTGGTCTCCTGGCGGCCAGCGACATTTCCGGTCCCTGTGTTGCAGGCGAGGTTGGCTTCTTAGCCGAAGATCGGAGAATCAATGTGGCCGTGACCCGGGCTCGACGCCATCTAATGGTGACCTGTGACACCCGCACGGTCTGCACCCACCCCTTCCTCAGGTCGCTGGTTGACTACCTGACCAATCGCGGGCAAGTGCGGACCGCGTTCGAGTACCGCGACGATCTGGTGCCCGAGAACTACACCCGGGAGAGCCCGCAGGCTGAGGGGAGGACAGCCACGCGCGCGCCGGGAGCACCGCTGAGCGTTAACCGGAGCGTGGGCGGCCAGAGAGGTCCAGCGGCCGGGAAGCCGGCCCGGGGCAAAGCCAAAGCCACGCGAAGCAGCAAGCAAGGTGATGGCGCGACACAGCAGCCCCCTCTGGAGAAGAGGGACGCGGCTTCGGACTCGTTCAGACCCACCAGCAGCGCGGCCGTGAGGGACAACTCCACGGAGCTCAGGCTCAGGGAGCAGATAACCAGGTTCGCCGAGGATGATGCGAGCCAGAGGCTCCAGTTCCCACCGTCCCTGAATTCTCATGACCGGCTGTTGGTCCACCAGATGGCAGAGGAGCTCGGGCTTCAGCATTCTAGTGCAGGGGAAGGCAAGGAACGGTTCATCGTGGTGGCCAAGCCGGATTTGTCGAGATCGGGAGCCCAGCTCAACAGCGTCGCGGACACTAAGGGGCAGGAAGCCTCTCCGATCCCCTGCAGTAATTCCGCCCCGGAGACCCAGGCAGAGCAAGGACGGGAACGTCAGAGCGAGGAGGACGCGCTGGGAGTTCCTCCTCCTGCTTCTCCTCCTCCTCCTTCTCCTCCTCCCGGGCTGGATCTGAAGAGACTGCATGAGGAACGCATGCAGAGGGAAGGAGCCAGGCGAGAGGAGAGGAGCAGACAAAAGCAGAACGTGGGCACTGACAGACCCCAGAAAGCGGACAAGAAAAAGAAGCATGCGGAGAAGGGTGCGGACTTTTTATACGTCCTTTTTTTTTCTCTCTCTCTCTCCTCTGTCTGCAGAGATTGATGCAGAATTCCAGCAAATGCTATTTCGTGCCTGGAAGAGCGAGTCTTCTGCCTGTGTTTATTTATTTTTGTAGACCACGTATATTCTGTCACAGTCCATAAAAATATACAGAATAATAATAATAATTATTTGATTAATGATTATCGATGAGACGACCCAAAGCGCTTCACAGGATACAGTGTAAAGTGGATTGACTTTGTATTATAAAGCGGCTGTGATATTGGCAGTATGAAGACTTAAGTGGTGATTAAGTTAAGCCAGGGTCGAGTTAACAGGAGTTTATTGTATAATGCTTTTGAGAACTAGTTACAGGGGGTGCCCTCAATAACCGTAAAATAGAAACCTTATCTGTTTAAGCCCGATTCCACGCAACAGAATTCTCACCCATGTCGGTCCTGGCCAACAACAACAACTTGCATTTATATTGCGCCCTTCACGCCAGACGGGGTCTCGGAGCGCTTATGGGAGCAGAATAATCCTGGGTGTGGAACCGTTTTATTTTACAGGGAAATCTCGTGCGGCGAGCGGCGAGGAGGAGGATTTCGAAGCGCTTATTGCCGCCACCATCAAAGAGAACAGCACCTGCGCCTTTCTGAAGTGTAAGAGCAGCGTCCTCTCCATCGGGCAGCACTGCATCCACTGCAACAGACACTTCTGCTTCAGCCACCACATCCCAGAGGTAAGACCTGCCCCATTATTGTTGGTGATGTGACTGACCTGCCCGAATACTGGGGAAGCCAAGGTCAACCTGCTTCACGTCCACTTGGGTCTTTGAAATCAAATCTTTATTGCGACACTGGGCGGATACAACAGCAGCAACAACAACACTGAATTACTCCAAGGGATGCAGCACCTTTCACGTCAGGAGGACGTCCCAAAGGGGCTGGGCAGTCAAGGATTTGCTCACAAGCTGGGGCTTTGGATCGGGAGGTTGGAGGACAGGAAGGGGGGGTAGGAGGTAGGGTGGGTGCGGTCGTAAAGGGTGCTGTGTTGAAATCCCTTCATTGTCTACCCATGTTATCTCTTTCTGCCCACTTCTCCCCACTCTCTGGACCTCCTCCCAAATTTCTTTGCACTGCACCTTCTCTCCCCATCATCAAAACGTTTCGCCCACAAATATACGGTCAGTTCACTTTACAACCTATTCTGTGAAGCACTTTGAGGTGTCAATAAGACATGAAAAGCGCTATAATAAATGCAAGGATTATTATTGTTGTTATAAAATGTGTCTGTGGCCACATTGCACAATGCACAGTCACTGCACGTAACACTATGTCCTGATCTCAAACCCCTGCTCTTGACTATCCAGCGCCTTGGGACGTCCTCCCAACGTGAAAGACGCTGTGTAAATGTAATTTGTTGTCGTCGTCGTTTACGCTGCTTGAAAGATGCACGTTTTCGAGAACTTGTTCTACCCTAGTGTTCTTATTCCTGCTCCTGCTGCTGATCGACCCCCAGACCGTGTCCCAACATCATGTCCGCGTGTTAAGTCAGTCTCTAGATCTGAAATCTCATCGACGTCAATAATAATAATCCTTGCATTTGATACAGCGCCTTATCACATCTTCGAGACGTCTCAAAGCGCTCGCAGAATCTACTGTGAAGTGAATTGACTGTATATTTTGTCGGCGAAGCAGCAATCGACAACAACTTGTGTTTATATAGCGGCATTCAAGCGGGGCAGGATCTCGGAGAGCCTAATAAGGGGACAAATGTTGCTTCTCCCTCTGTCCGCAGGTTCACGGTTGCACCGCGAGAGCCAAAGCTCACGCCCGGAAAGTGATCAGCCGGGAAGGCGTCCTTTATGCCGGCAGCGGCACCAAAGACCACTCACTCGACCCGACCAAGAAAGCCCACCTACAGAGGCGGCTGGATAAAAAAATCGATCAGCTGGCCAGCAAGCGGACTGCTGCAAAGGAGAAAAAGTGACTGTTTGAGCATCTCTGACAACTATTTAAGCGATCGAAATATGCACTCTGCGCGCTTTCAAAGGCTCACGCAAGGTAATATATGAACTCAACTCTGTTTAACTTAAACCACGCAGAATGGAAAATAAAATAAAATGACTTTTTTAAAAAATACCGACTCACTGCACTTGACAGTGAATCTCGTGAAGCGCTTTGAGGATTCCTTCCGATGCGATAAAGCGCAGCACGTCAAATGCAAAAGGGAAACACTCCTCTGCTGTTTTTGAGAACACATTGGTCTCAAGTCATGTGGCGTTGAGGCTTGAGAAGCTATTGAGGTGAAGGGTGTGCATTGGGAGCCTGCAATCCCAACTATGATTGCAGGCTCCCAATGCACACCCTTCGCCTCAATATAAAATAAAATATGTCCTCGCCTGAAGTCAAAGCACAATTTCCAGTTGTGAACTAAGCCTGGTTGATAGCGAGAGATTACAATTCATTGCTTATGGGCTTTTCCATTGCCAACTTGAATTGCCCCTGGAGATTTCTTTTGATAAGGGAAGGATATTGCTTTGATATTGTCCCAATTACTTTTATGACCTTCTCACTGTACGGAGACTTATTAAAAGATGATTGAAGGCTCCTGAAGGTTTGTTCTTGGGAAGAAAGTAGTAATCTGCGAGGCTCCTTGGTGAATTTCCAACAGACAGCATGTTCATCAGATTGCTAATGAAATTCAGAACTCTAGCCCTGCAGGAGGAGTTTTCAGACTACAGAGCATCCCAGCACGTCCAGAACATTGGGAAAACCTTATGTAGCGTCTCAAAAACAGAGCCTACGATGGGAGGGAGATGAGGGGGAAAGTGGCTAATGGCACCATCAGAATAAAGATCTTTAATAATAATAAAATCTAATACATTTTATTTAGGTTTTGAAAGTGGAGAAGGGATGCTGAGTCGTTTCAATTGATGTTGCAATAACTTTGGTCGTTGTTAATCTGTACCCGTGATCTTGTCATTGGGAATGTTGGTTACTCCCAATTGCATAGAAAGTGAGATCCTGTATGCGAGCTCCCAGCACTGAAAGGTCCCTTATACCACCGAGTTTCACATTCAAAATCGTCTCCTCTTACGCACCATTTGTTTGTTAATCGTAATCTCTGCAGCTCGTCGTTGGATGTTACTCCCCGTGGGTAAGAGCATCGTAGCTGCCTCCTTATCAAACGGGGCCTCCAAACGCCCCGGTGTTCTCTTCCTCTCCCCCCCCACCCCCCACGTACCCTCTCTCCCTCCCTTCTCCACCGTCCCTTCAGTTCTGTGCAGCTGAGCATTGTTGTCAGGAAACCTGAAGGTTAGCAGCAGTTTACCGTCAGAGTTGGGTTCCATTTAGACATGTTGTGTTTCAGGAAACAAATGAAAAAGATTGGAGCGACCTCGGCCATCGATCAGTTCATACACTCAACCAATCTGTTGTTGGCTGACTACTGATTCCTCTTTGCGCTTTTGCCTTTCTTATTTATTTCCTGGATGATCGTGATAAGCTTCAATGAGACTTGTTTTTTGGTCAGCCAGGTGTCTGATACACGAAACCAATCACCGTGATCAGCCGGCTGTCTGACACACGTGAAAATCCATTGTAAGAGCTGCGGTAAAGTGCAATGGTGGGCAGCCATTGCCACCAGCAAAGGTGCCATATGTTTGTTGGTTGTCAGCCTGGCTCAGTTGGTAGCGCTTTTGTCTCTGAACCAAAAGGTTGTGGGTTCAAGCCCCACTGAACTCGCACAGTCTGGGCTGACACTCCAATGGACGAGTGATGCATTGACCGAGTTGCACTCCTTCAGATGAGACATTAAACTGAGTTCCCGTCAAGTGGACATTACTAAACAAGAGAAGAGATTTTCTCCTGGTTTCCGAGCCGACGATCCCCCAGATAGAAATGGTCATTCACTTTGTGGCAGTTTGCGGGACAATGCTGTGCACGAATTGGCTGCTGCGTTCGGCCATAAAAAACACAGGATAGCCTGTGAATCGCTCTGCGATGGCCTGCCTCCCGACATGAGACGTGCTATACCAAATCGAGTTACTGTATCTATCTGCCCCAGGTTCTGTATTTCGTCTAATTTCTGCCAGCAGATGGCAACGTTGGGTTGTGTCAAATAATTTTATACACCTGTAGCCTCAGGAATAGATGTTCAGGTGCATGTTAAAGATCCCATGGCATTATTCGCAAACAGTCCCCCAATAAAATTGGCCATATTACATGACTGTTTGTGGGGCACTGCTGTGCGCAACTGGCTGTTGCGTATCGCCCACAAAATACACAGTCAATCCACTTTACACTATATGCTGTGAAGCCCTTTCAGACGCCTCAACGACGTGATAAGGTGCCGTATCAAATGCAAGGAATATTATTGGTGAGAAAACTACCATCAGACAAGTATCCTGTAACAATACAGATGGCATTTATATCAATACATTTACAATAACAATTTGCAGTTATTTAATGCCTTTTATGTCGGGACAATATCTCGGTGCACTTCACACTGGGAGCTCAAGTGGTGGGTGGTAAAGTACAGTTGGATAAAGTAGGTCTTAAGGTGGATTTAGAAGGTGGGAAGGGAAAGGGGCGAGGTGGAGGGTCTCCAGGCTGGAGTCCCAGAGAGCAGGGCCGGAGTGGCTGAAAGCGAGTCCTCTGATCATCATCTTATCATCTTATCTCTGTGTTCAGAGATAAGGCAATAATTGCCAGGGGAGATGTAGACAAACTGGTCTGGGAGTAATAAAGGCTGATGACCTGTTTGTGCTAAGTAAGTGGAAGATGGCAGCTGATTGCTTTGGCCTTCAGGAGAGGAGTCAAAAGCTCTGAGAAGTACAAAGTAAGATTAGCTGGAATTCTCTTTGTATGTTTAATTTCAACACCTTCTGCCAGGCGGAAGAATTTAGTTGTTCCACACTCTCTCTCCTGGGCTCCTTAGCTCATAGCAGTGTTCTACACTTTCCTCATTTAAATTCTACAGAAAATATGCGTTGATCAAGCAGTAATACAATACTGAACGATACACTACTGAGTTTTAGTTGTAACAACTGCACAGTGTTAACATGAGGAGTCCTGTAGAATAGTAGTTAGAGCACTCGCCTCGCAAGCGAGAGAACCCGAGTTCAATTCCCGGGAGGACGAAATCTTAGGCAAGTTTCCTTACTTCTGACACCTCTGTTTACCTAACCTGGTTGTTAGTCAGTTGTCGGATCGCTTTATGGGGGTAAAGATCCCTTCAAAAAATAATAATTTGGTCATTCAACCCATGACTGTTCATGGACACTGCTGTGCGCAATTGGCTGCCACATTTCCCCCATAAAATATAGTCAATTCATTTCACAATATATTCTGTGAAGTGTTTTGAGACAACCTTATAAGGCATTATCTCAGATACAAGGATTATTATTTGGGAGGTAAGGGTAGTAAGGGATATGGAGAAATGGTAGGGAATGAGATTCAAAGATCTGCTAATAAAATAGAACGGGCTCGATGGTCTGAATGACCTCTTCCTGTACCTATGTTTTTTTCCCCCACTAAATAACCCACTCTCCAACCATCTTCTGGAAGACTCGCTTTATTTGCAAGAAAACTCACTCGTGATTCAACGAAAATGTTACAGATCATTTGTACAAGTTTCATGCAATGGACGGGGGTGTGGGGGTGTGCTGGGCGAGGGGGTGGAGACGGAGGGGGTCGGCATCTAGCGATTCAGAATATGAAAGTGAGAAATGAATCTTAAGGCAATGCCTTCTCTGCTCGGGTCTGGCTTCAACCCACCAAACTCCGTCTTAACTCTGGAACGCTCTCTTCCTCTCTCCCTCCGCCTTGCCCCTTCCTTCCCCATCTTCAGATCACACCTGAAGACCTTCCTCTTCAACCGTGCCTACGGACACCTCCCCCACGCCCTGGCTTGGCGTCGTGCTCTGCCACTGTCGAGCGCTCTGGGACGCTATCCTGCCTGAGGGGTGCTGTTATAAAGACAGGTTGTTGTTGTAAGGGAAGTGCAGATAATCACTGAATTACAGGGATTTACGTTTCAAATATCAAAGACCACTTTCACTCTTCAGAACCTTCCCCAACCCCCACCACCGGCTGTTGGATCTAGGAGCTTCCTACACTTAGAAACGCTGCTTCGAAAATACATTAGAGAGTAGCTTTTCCACACTGAGACCTCAGCAAGTAAACAACAATAACTAAATTACATTTGCATAACGCCTTTCACGTCGGGAGGACTTCCCAAGGCGCTGAAAACGTGAGGTGTGGCACAACAGGCTCGAGGGGCTGAATGGCCTACTCTTGTTCCTATGTGTATCATAAGGCTGTAAACCCATTTAATTCGTTGCCTCGTATTTTCGCTTAACCTCTAAGGCTTGTGTCCGTCCATCCCATTGTATTAAACGCTAGCTTATTTTATTTCTTTCTCTTTTTTTCACGGACTGCTGCATTTCACTCGCAAAAACAAACTTTCGGGCGCAACTGAGATGGGCCTTGAGACTAGTGCAATGTCTGATGCGTACAGACGGCTACCAAGTCAGAGTAATTGGCAACCAGTGGACTACCATTCGAATGCTTTACAAACATCCGCACCGCATTTATTGATCACGTTTGCACAAAAAGAAACAAATATATTCAGTACTCATTGTGATATATATCTATGTATATACTGTGTAGCGTTTTCACTAACTCTGTAAAGAATGTGCATGCATAAATGAAGAGCTAATACATTTCAGTTATCTTATGTTTTCTCGCTCGCAAGAACGAAAATTTGGCATTCGATTTTATTGTCGCTTATCGGTCGTGTGGCTGTTCGATGTTGAGTAAGAATTATTTTCCTCAGAAGAGGTGGGGTGGGGGCGGGGGGAATAAAATACATGAAAAATAAATGTGTTTTAGGATGAAAGGAAGCTTTTCACAGCTTACAACAGAGCTGCGATATAGCTTATTAACAGAGCTTTTCGCAGCTTATCCAGACAAGATTCAGGCTAGGCATCGGCTGGAAGTGCCATCAATTATAAGTAAATAAAAATAAATATTGAGAGTATTGCTTTACTTAAGCAGAGTGGTCCAACTGGTGGCCCGTGGGCTGATTTTATCCCCGCCCGCACCCCCCTTCCATTTCATTCGGCCCACCGGCTCCCTCCGTAAATGTTATGTTTCTGGAAGGGACACCCAAAAGTATTACCCTAATCAAATCGGGGACAGTTCTCAAATAGGGCATCTGACCCTCAGCAGCCAAAAGATTGGACCCCCCCCCCCCCCCCCCCCCGACTTGAGGGATTGGTCCCTACAGTGCGTTAGACCACTGAGCTTCTGCTTGTAGGATCCACGTTCATATCCAGCTCTAAGATGAGCTACGACGGCGCACAAGTTCTTGATAGTGAGTGCTTTGTGCATTGTGCTTAAAGAATACCCTCAAGATATCCTGGACTGGGGTTTCGGGGATGCCTGTTTCCTCTGTCTGGTGGTGTTTGGAAAATCCTATCTCTGTTATATTTTATAAGAATATAAAATTGCTTCAGGCCAATTAATAGCCACGACGAGCTCCATGCGTAGTTGATATCAAGGGCTCCAAGTCCCCCAAGCCTTGGCTCTCGCCAACCTGCGCTAAACCTTTCCGGAATTAGTTAAGTGGGATGCTTCTCTCACTGGTTTGCAAGGCTTCCTGTTTTAGACACCCTCCTTGTGAAGTGGAGTCAGTCCTCATGTGCACCCCTGCTCTATGTAGTGCCGTGTCACGTGTGTATATTTCGTGTGCAATTTCTTTTTTAAAAAAAAGTTGATTTATTCCTAGGTTAATGTCCGAGTGAGTCACGGTGGGGTTACGCCGGTTGGTTTAGTGTGTGGGGACTCTTTTGCTATAAGTTACATTGAAACGCTCCCCTTGCCACCGGCGAGCTGGTGCTTCCATCGCCCACCCTGTTTCGTTATCGCCCTCGGGTCGCTGTGTGACTTACTTAAAAAACGGTTTAAGGTGGAGCCGCAGATTCGCACGTCCCCCCGATAAAGACGCGGCATTAATAAGGTGTGAGAATTGTGGTCACCATGCAAAGTATTTACACGCGTGTGCGAAGAGCGCGGCCCACCGCGCGTCTTCTCTGGCTTTTAAATCCTGCGTAGCGCGTGCCACATGGAGACGGGTTTCCGTAGCGTCGCCAACATCTGGTTCCAGTGGGTGACTCCCAAGCCACCGCTCTCCGGGCCGATGATGACGTGTCCGATGTTCTCGGTCCTGCCGTCCTCACAGCTCTCAGCCACTGTTATTCTCAGCGACAGCTCCTGTGTTCACGGGGAGAGCAAGCGTCAGGATGTTTGGTATTAATAATAACAATCCTTGCATTGGGTCGTGCGCCTGGAACATGGAAATGTCTGACAGGTCATTGATTGACTGTTGGTCAGGACATAGGGAGGAAAAACTCCTTTCTTTTTTCGACTAGTGATGCGGGATCTTTAACGTCCGCCTTAATAGGCAGACGGGACCCTGTTTTAACATCTGATCCGAGGGTCAGCGCTTCCGACAATCACACACACACACACACACACTGCACTGGAGCGTCAGTCTAGACTGTGAGTTGAAAGTCCGGACGTGGGGCTTGAACCCGCAACCTTCTGACCCGCTCGCGCAACTCGGATTCCTTATTAAGAAACGTCGCAGCTTAAGCCGTTGCCGATAGCTTGTCGTGTCACGGATTGCTCGCGTTGGTTTAGCAGCGCCTTGGGACACCCTCCCCATGCGAAAGGCGCTATACAAATCTAATCCAATGTTGTTGTTGTTTAATGTTAAGGCGAGGTGAGTGACTGGCAGGTTACCTGCAGGACAATGGCTGGGACTGGGAAGATCATGGCTTCATTGTAGACCGGGTTGGGATCATCTCTCTTCACTCCTGTCTTCTTCTTGCTTATTTTCCTTGTGTCTTGAAGAAGATAAACTTTGACGAACGGATCTTTTTGGGGCCAGGAAAGAGAGTCATTAATGTAAAAATCAAACCTCACAGCAACATCCCTGAAGCACTGTGCATTTTTATTTCATTAGATTATTTTTTTATTGTATTATAAAACTGTGTGTTCAATTACTCAATATCGCCGCGACGGAAGAATGCAGTCTATCTCGAGAATTAACTTTTTATTAGTTTCCTCGATCTTTCATTTTGTCTGCAATAATCCAAATTAGATTTGAAAAATCATCTGGCCAGCAAACCCAGTTATCTATGTCTGTTACTGTTTCCAATTTCTTTATGAAAGAAAAATCTTCTTTTGTAATCCATACCCAACCAGTCATTAGAAGCAGCAGCTTACATTAAACATTAACAAAGTGCAGCGTTACTGAATTTTTGACTCATAATACTTATAATTAGAAAATATTCACGTCCTGGAAATCTGTTAAAAGATGTCAGTGGGTATCAGATCCTCCTGAATCAATGCCTTATTCTACAGCTCCTCTGTTCTTAATGTGTCTGTTGATGATAATCCTTGGATTTGATGCCGTCGTTGAGATGTCTCACAGCGCTTCACGGGATTTAACTGTTAAGTGCAGTGTGTTTGTAGGCGAAAGCGGCAACAATTCGCACATGGCAACATCCCGCAATCAGCCATGAAGTGAATGATAAATTTTCTCTGGGAGGTTGTTGGCTGGGGCACTGGGAGAAACTCCCTTCTCTTTTTGAATAGCGCCAGTGGTCTATAACGTCCACCTGAACAGGCACAGACGGAGATCTCGATTTAATGTCTCGTCTGAAGGTCAATGTGGCTCCCCACCAGCACTGCACTGGACTGTGAGGACAAGGTCCTGACATTGGGGCTTGAACCTACTATAATAATAATCCTTGCATTTGATATAGCGCTTTATCACGTCATTGAGATGTCTCAAGGCGCTTCACAGAATGTATTGCAAAGTGTATTTTGTGGGTGAAATGCAGCATCCAGTTGTGCACCTCGATGTTCCACAAACAGTCATGGAGCGGGTGACCAAATTATTATTCTCTACCTTCTGAATCGGAGGCGAGAGCGCTGCCCTCTGAGCCTGGCTGACTGACGCTGTACTACCAGAACACGGACATTCTCTGGGGCATTTCGACGACTGACAGCGTTGAGAAGATTCAAAATCATATCAACTCACCAGATGTGGTCTTTCCATTGGTCCACATCAAGTTCTTGGCTTTGACCACCACCACTGTCAGCCTCTCTGCTGTTGGCAGGTAACTGAGTGACAACAGGACCTCCCCCACTGTGTCCTTTGCCTGTACACACAAAATCAGCCTCAATTCTTCCCGTAAACATAATTGCTAGATCTAAGCAGACCAAGGTTCATCCAGTTCACCTTCCCACATCCCATGCACATGTCATGTCCCAAACTATATACTGTATAAAAGATCAGTGGATCACACAAATAATAATAATAATCCGTACATTTGTTACAGCACCTTTGATGTCAGGAGGACCCCCCCCCAAAGCACTTATTGAAAAATGTAGTGACTGTTGTAGACAAATGTGGCAGTTTGTCCCCACATGAATTGAACGATCAATTTTATTTGGTGGATTGTTGGCCATGACACCGGGAGAGAGAAACTCCCTTCTCATTGCGTAGAGTCGTAGGATCTTTAACGCCCACCAAAACAGGCAAGCGGAGCCTCGGTTTAACGTCTATTTAGTGCCTGTTCCTTGTTCCAAACGTTTATTGCGTCTGTCACTGAGCTACGGTTATACGCGTCTCCTGAAGTTGATGGTGGTCGTAATTCCCACTCACACTCTTTCGTACATTTATACATCTGTCTTGCTCACGACTGTAAAATACAGTTGTATTTATAATCCATCTTTGTAGCCATTGGTCTCTCTATCACATAACGATATCTGTATATCCATAACTATAGGGGGACATCTCCCCCTTCCCTTCTCCCATTTTTACCAATCTTGAATGCATGAGTCTGTTTATAATATAATAATAATCCTTGCATTTGATACAGCGCTTTATCACATCTTCGAGACGTCGCAAAGCACTTCACAGAATATACTGTAAAGTGAACTGACTGTATATTTTGAGGGCAAATTGCGGCAGCCAATTGCGCGCAGCAGCGTCCCACAAACAGTCGTGGATTGAGTGACCAAATTGTTATTATTATCATTATTATGGAAGGGTTTAAAACGTGAGTTACAATAATATAATGTATAAAATTTAGATATAATAATAATATATAACGTGTAGACTGAGGTACCTGGAAACATGCAGTTTGCGCTGTCGACTGGTTCGCCCACAAAATATAGTTAATTCACTTTATGGTACATTCTGCGAAACCCGTTGACTCGAAGAAATGATCAGGCGCTGTATCAAAATGCAAGAATTGCTGTTGTAGACTGGCTGATACCCTGCGCCTTGGTGATGCCATCCGCAGACATGGGGTAAATTTCCACATGTATGCAGATGACACCCAACTCTACCTCTCTGCCTCCACCCTGAACTCCAGGACAACTGGTGTCCTGACCGACTGCCTGTCCGATATCAAGTCCTGGACGAGGACCAACTTTCTCCAACTCAACGTCAGCAAGACCGAGGTCCTCCTGATTGGCTCGCGCCAGCGCCTACGCACCTCGGGCGCTGGCTGCATCGGCCTTCATGGCTGCACACTTGACCTCACTAAGCCAGTCAGGAACCTGGGGTCTTGTTTGACCCTGAACTGTCCTTTCTCCCCCATGTCCGCGCCATGACCGGCACTGCCTACCACCACCTCCGCAACATTGCCAGACTCCACCACTGCCTCACCCCTCAGGCTGCCCAAACCCTCACCCACGCATTCGTTACCTCAAGGCTTGATTACGGGAACTCCCTCCTCATCGGCCTTCCCAACTCTTCCCTTCACAAGCTGCAGATCATCCAAAACTCTGCAGCTCGTGTACTCTCACGCACCAGGCTCCGTGACCCCATCACTCCCACCCTCGCACAACTCCACTGGCTCCCCATCCCCCAGAGGATCGAGTTCAAGATCCTCGTCCTCACCTTTAAGGCCATCCATGGCCTTGCCCCCTCCTACCTCTCTGACCTGCTGACTCCCTACCAACCTTCCAGCTCCCTCCATTCAGCAGACTCCGGCCTGCTCCATGTCTGCTGCTTTCAGCCTCTTTACCCCCACACTCTGGAACCCCATCCCACGGTCCCTTTGCCTCACTTCTTCCCTCGCATCCTTCAAGGCCGGTCTTAAGACCCTTGTCTTCGATCATGCCCTTGGTCTACTTCCCACCTCTCTGCCTTCCCTCACCCCTACTCCACCCCTCTCCCATGCTCGGGCCCCGTCACTTGACTGTTCAGCGCTTTGGGACGTCCACCTGACGTGAAAGGCGCTCTATAAATGTCATTTTGTTGTTGTTGCTGCACGGAAAGCGTGTCTGGTCTGTCATCCCACCCCCACCACCCACCCTTGCACCCATCTCTCCCCATGTGACATCTCTCACCTTATTGACGTCTTGCAGGTAGAGCCAGGCGTTGAAGGGTCTGCAGCTCAGATCCAGGTCTGACAGTTTCAGGTCCGCCAAGCCGGTGCTGATGTTCCGGTCGTCCTCGTCTATTCCGAAGACGGAGAACCTCAGGCTGTTGTCCTCGAGAGCCGAGGGGTCCAGGGGGATGGAGAACCGCTCGTCGAAGAAGACGGAGAACGCGTTCCTCTGAATCTGCACGAGAGAGAAAGCTCGTCGAATGATTCCTGGAGCGGCTACTCCAGCGTTGCTCTGCCTCTGCCCCTAATTCACCCAAAGAGGTTTGGAAAACTTTGCAACCATTTGACTTCAGTGATAATAATAATTCTTGCATTTGATACAGTCCCTTATCACGTCTCTGAGACGGCTCAAAGCTTCACAGAATATACTGAAAAGTGAATTGACTGTATATTTTGTGGGCGAAACGCGGCAGTCAATTGCGCACAGCAATGTCCCACAAACAGTCGTGGATTGATTAGCCAATTTATTATCATTTCAATCTCACAGATTCCTCTGTTCCCTTTTCCACTCTCCAGCTAGCTGCATAAGTAATCATTGGTACCCATTCTCTTCCCTCTCTGGCTCCCTTGACTACCTAACCGTAGGAATGACTTCTCTGCAATACTGACTTTGGCGAGTGATTCCTTCCAATTCTTCTCTCGACAGTAGATTTGCTGATCTCATGCTGCAAATTTATATAATATTAATGATAATCCTTGCACTTGATGCAGCGCCTTTATCGCTTCAAAACATCTCAAAGTGCTTCACAGTAATTACCATTCAGTGTAATGACTGTTTTGGGAATCTCTGCAGTTATAATAATAATAATAATCCTTGCATTTGATATAGCGCTTTTCACGTCGGGAGGACGTCCCAAAGCGCTTCACAGAACACACTGTAAAGTGAATTGACTGTATATTTGTGGGCAAACGCGGCAGCCAATTGCGCACGTAGATTGAAAATGACCAATTTATTATTGTTTTTGGTTTTGGAGGGATTATTATTAGGCGTTCAGTCCTACATGTGCTCCTGTGTTCATTATCACAGTTTGCCCGCAGCACAAGTGGTGAGCTAAGTAACAAGTGACACGGAAGTTGAACATGTTGGATTGCTGGTCAGCTTGTGATTTTCAAACTGTGTCCTTACAAACAATGTCTTTGCCTTTCAACTCGGTAAGTGTGTTTGGCTTGAGGCAGTGGAGAAAAATGACTCCTGCATTAACATCAGTACTTTCTGTTCCTTCTCCACTGGTGCTCTCTACTCTAATCCCATTTTTTGCAGTCTCTCAATCTCATCTGCCGCTCATCGCTCCCCCACTGGAGCTCTCTATTCTAAGAGCATCTACCCTGCCCTTTGCCCTATCGCATCTATGCCACTGCTTACTCCCCCAGTGGATCGCTCTACTCTAATCCCATTACCCTGCTCTCTCCCCAACTGTGCTGGTGCTCGCTCCCCCAGTGGATCTCTCTACTCTAACCCCATTCCCTGCTCTCACCCCATCGTGTCTGTGCTGGTGCTCGCTCCCCCACTGGAGCTCTCTACCCCAAGTGAGACTATTATATTGCACTCCTTAAGCAGAGTTCTGCAATGAGGGTATAGTTTCTTTTATTATCCTGCCAAACATAGTATTAGAGACTGTCTGGTGTACAATATCCCTGCCCCAAAATAAAATAAAATCCTGAATTTGTGACACAGAACAGAGCCCCCAACCAGAGTATAGAGTAGGTTTAGTGTAAAGCAACTTCAAAATGAATTTACCCAAATTGCCTCTTTTTCTGCAACATCTCATTAATTATCACCCGTGCATTGCATCTAGTTATGCCGTTCACACAGGAATACAGCCAACCTTTGGCCTGTTTTTTTTCCCTTGTGCCGCAGATCTCACTAACGAGTGAACAGCACAAGTCAGCGACTGTGCGGAAACAGTCACTGATGGCTTCCATCTCCTCGGCTGTCAGGGGCAACAGCAGGTCTGACCCGGGAATACGACACAGAGCAGAAATAAGCCAATTTGTGACGGGCGGAATATTTTCTGTGCTTTGCACGTGCAATATACTTGCAGCTTAGCTCTCAATAGTGTAGTAATCGCAGTACTTCTCTGTATTCTCATTACAGAGAGAGCAAGAGAGAGAGAGAGCAAAAGGTACATAGACAGAGCGAAAACCAGAGACGGACATATATAGATATATATACAGAGAGAGATAGAGAGAGAGTGAGAGAGGTGCTGATGACTGCTCTTTCAGCCATTGCGCCACAAAACTCAGGAAACTTCTTCTATCCCTCTCCTTCTTGCCCCTTCCTTTCTCATCTTCAGATCGAGCCTGAAGACCTTCCTCTTCGATCATGCCTGTGGTCACCTCCCCCACCCCCACCGCCTCGGTGACGGGCTCCGCCACTGTCAAGCGCTCTGGGACGCTACCCTACGTGAGGGGAGCTATATAAATGTAAATTGTTGCTGTTGTTGACTGTTCCACTCGAACCTCAGTGGAATGCTTTTTATCATTCAGTCATATAGAGCAGGTCAGGTTTGGGTAGCACTGCAGTATCAAACTGGATCAATGAATACCTCCTACAAGCCTAATGCTTCAATGATTCCCTTAATAATAATAATAATAATAATCCTTGTATTTGATATAGCCCCTTTATGGAACCAACTATTCCGAAATATTATCTGCGAGGCACCTTATCATGTCTCAAAAACGCCTCAAAGGATACACAGTAAAGTGGTGTGACTGGGTATTTTCTGGGCAAAATGTGGCAGGATAGATGTCCTACAACGGCCAGGGAGTGAGTGACCCATTTTATTTGGGGGATTGTTGTTACCAGGACACCATGAGAGAGAAACTCCCTTCTCTTTTTGAATATGTTTTTGAGTTGTAACGTTCATCAGGGTAGGTGGGCCTCGGTTTAACGTCTCATCTTAAAGACCCCAACGTGGAGATTGAAACCATTTGAAGCCTTAGACTGTGAACTCATAGACCCTGACGTGGGTACTTGAACCCACAACCTTCTGGCTTGGTGGCGAGTCTGCAAACGACTGAACCAGGCTGACTTGAGAGCTTCACGTATGTAGGCATACCCTGATGGCTCTTTGCGCTTGCGAGCCAAAGTTCTTTACGGGCAGTGCTCTGTCTGCTGTCTCTATGACTGTGTGTGTGTGAATGTATGTGCGTGTGTGTGTGTGGTGGTCAAATGTGAAAACGTTCATGTGACTTACTCGGGAAATCCCAACGATTTGCTCATCCGGCAGCAAACTGATCCTCACGAAGCAAGACTCAAAGTTGCCGTCCTCTTTCTCCAGCAGGTCCTTGCCTTGCACCAGGGTGACGTGCAAGGTGTTTGAGTTCATGTTGTACTCAAGGCACATCTCAATCTGGCCCACGGTGAAGTCCTGACCAAAGTTGTTACCAATGGAAGAGATGGAGTTGAGCGAGTCAGAAGACACAGACTTTTTCATGGGCCCGTAATGGTGCGTGTCAACGTCTTTAGTCATCAACTGCAGAGTGCCAAGCTCGTTGATGTTCTCAAATGTCTCGTCTATCTTCAGGCTGGACTGATGGCTGAGAAAGCCCTTCTCTGTGTTCTTTTTATAACTTGAAGCTGTTCTCTACGAGAGCGGGGTGGGGGGTGGTGGAGGGGGGGGAGGTTGGAGAGAGGGAGAATGAAATTGAATAATTGTGCGCAAGGCCAACCGTATCATTATGATGTTTTGCTAAATTTAATGATAATAATCCTTACATTTGGTATGGCCCCTTGTCACATCGAATGCGCTTCACATCAAAGTGCTTCACAGGATTTACTGTAAAGTGGAGTGACTGTGTATTTGTAGGCAAATGGAGCAGCACAATTTTTGCACGGCAGTGTCCCACAAACAGCCACGGAGTCAGTGACAAATTTGATTTGGGGGACTGTTGGCTAGCTTTTTTTTNAGCTAGGAGAGAAGCCAGCTCTCATGGCCATCATCAAGGCTTTCCTCGGGACTCCTTGGCTTATGGCAGCTGGTGTCCTCGATTCCCTCGCCTTCCCTGGACCCTCCTCTGTGATCATCCCTTCGGTCATCTTTCCCTTCCCATCCCCTTCGGCCAGCACCTCCAACTCCAATGCCAAACCGGGACTGTCAAGCACCTTGGGACGTGCTCCTGACGTGAAAGGCGCTGTGTAAATGTACATTTGTATTGCGTTCAGCGAAAGAGTGACTCCTGCAGGGAATAATCATCAGTAACCTTTGCGACACTTGTACAGCCCAGTGACACAAGCAGAGTTTGAATGAACCTTACCTTTTGCCTGACCTCGGAGTACGAGGTCCCATATTTCTGCTCAAGGTATCTGTAGTCGTAGTTCGGAAAAGGCGAGGGGGCAGGATAGTTCCCAGATTTCCAGAGTTTCCATAGATTTACTCCAACTAGAGCCAGAATAACGAGGACTCCAGTTCCATAGATTCCGATCTCCCAGGCAGGTGGGCTTCTGATGACTGTAAGGTGACAATAATAATAATAGTGATGAACTATTAATAATCCTTGAGTTTGTTACAGCGCATTTGACGTCAGGAAGATGCCTCAAAGTGCTTCACAGGATTCACTGCAAAGTGTAGTGACCGTGTGTTTTCGAAGGGGAAGGCGGACAAATTGTATTATCAATTTCACAGCTCATCTTAAAATCATCTCTTCTTTCCCCCCCCCCTCCCCCCGCCCCCACCAAACACAAGTTGCTGGATTTTCTGGATACAGAAGTTGCTGGATTTTGAAATAAAGAGATCACAGTCGTCTCTGTGGGGTGAATGCGGGCTACGGAGAAGGTGACAGCGCCTCATTAATTACCTTCCCCATAAGGTTGCACGCTCCCCAGTCTTTGCTTAAGCCAGAGGCTATTTCAAGCCCAATATTTTTACTGATGCTTTCTATGCTTCGGTTATAAATAGTTTGGCATTAGTTATTTTTTGGATATTTCCAAATCTCATCCGTGCATCTTTTATTTCTCCTCACCTCCTCTTCCCCCTCCTCCCCCCCCTCCCCACCACACCTCCCCCCTTCCCCCCACCCCCTCCACAAAGCAAGGCTTTTGGCAGAATGGGAACCCTTTGCCCCACTTGCCCTAGAGCCATTAGTTATTGAGCCTTTCTACTGCACCGCCTGACTATCAGCAAAATGGGTTATCATTCCCCGTGGGACTCGTGAGATGTCTCTGCTCGAGATGCTATTGACTTTAGAGACTCGCTTGCTTCTTAAAGTCGCATCATACGCATCAGCGTTTTCGTTGTTTAGCTCTGTGAGCCAAAGCAGCTTGTTTCTTAAGAGCTTTTTGCTGCATTGACGGACGGTTTGGGCACCAAACTGCTTGCAATCGGCAGTAATGGATATGCAAACAATTTTTATGTTGTCGTCCAACAATCTCATTCCCCTTTGGCTGTGTGTGCAAATAAAGATGGTTTATTTACACGTGCAACAAGGAAACCTTCATCCTGCCGACTCTCGTTCCCTTCCCTCTGTCTGGGACCTGAGGCCGTGCTGGAGAGCTCTAGATGTGCCCACGGGGGCACCGTTAAACATCTTCATATTTCCTTTGTCTTTACTCTACAGCGTTGCAAGCCGCAACGGATCACACACATTTTCACTGCTTCTCCCAGCTAAACCCTGCTTCTCGCCTACTTCCTCACAAAGAAAGCTTTGGGTGAAAGTGTATCAAAACATCGTCATATACCCAAAACGTTAACTCATTTTCCTCTCTTCATGGATGCTGCCTGACCTGCTGTGTGTTCCCAGCGACTTCTGTGCGTATACCAGATTTCCAGCATCTGCAGTACTTTGCCTTTTGGTTATTAAGTGAGTCCAATGGCTTCTATTGTCTTTCCTAGTAATTTGTTCCAGCCGTTGACTGCCCTTTCCTGCAAAGAACCAATTCCCGGTGTCTGTGTCCCACACTGTTCTTCCATGTATGTCACCTTGTAAAGGAGTGCAGGTGTGGGGTAGGTCAGGACAGACTCCTTACAGTCCAAACGAAGAACGCAATGTGAACACGGAGCTGGATGGCTTACTTAGGAACCACTGTAGGCTCCTCACTACTCACCACTGATGTGATAATCCACTAGGCTTCCTTCCATGGTGGACAGACAAGTAACCTTTTCAATGGGCAGCTCTTGCCTGCAATGGAGAGAGCAAGGCAGGGAAGTACAATCATTGCTACAGTAATCTATTGAACACCAGGTCTGAATGGCTCCATGATGTAGTTTATTGTGAGCTACCCCAGCACAATTTTAAACGAATCACCAATTCATTCTGGAGGATCGTAGGCCAGTATTGTTAGATGTCCATAGCAAATGCAAAGTGGACCTTAGAGGCACAGGTGAGGCAGCCCTTAATCTGTAAGACAAAGTCCCTAATAGTAAGGTTGCCCTCGGAAAGCACAAACCATCCAATGTGGTTATTCGTTCCAGGAAACTGGGTGCTGATTTGGTCCAGAGATTGGCTGGAGCCTGCCTGCAAAGTGAATATTGTGTACAGTCTTAGGGAGAGTGCGTTAGTCAGCTGTTTATTGTGTGTTTGCTCTACAGAGTACTTATTGCATACATTGCTCAGAGAATGAAGACTTTCTGACAGATTGGCGTATATCACTGTACGCACCTCACAATGACCGGCTGATCCAAGCTGTCCTCCCACTACTGCTGGAGACATCAAAACCCTGTCAAGCAGCAACCTCAGGCTGGGCACAGGACATATCTGCTGTGGGAGAGAAGCAATGATTATTATAATGGTCAAACTCTTCGCCAGAGAAGTGCTGCTTGGATGGACTATCAAGGCAGCAAAGGCTTAATGCTCTGCTTAATTCTTCGCCAGATTAGTGACGTTTTACAATAAAAATTCTTATATTGTACATACTTTGGGAGGACGTCTCACAGTGCTTCACAGGATACACGGTAAAGAGTAGATAAATAGTGTGTTTTGTGGGTTAAAATAATTTACTTAAAAAAATCCTCCGATTTTTTAAAAAAATCCATCCAAGATTTGAACCTTGCTACGTTTTCTGAAAAGGCTCATGCCTCAAACCTCACCTACACTGTCACTACACTTTATAACGAATCCCATGAGGCGCTTTGAGAAGTCATCCTGAACTGAAAGGCGCTGCATCAAATGCACGAACAACAAATTACATTCGTACAGTGCCTTTCACGTTGGGAGGATGTCCCAAAGCGCTGGACAGATTTGCACCCGAGCTGGGGGCTGGGATGCGGAGTGGGGGAAGGTAAGCGTAGTAAGTTGACTGAAGATGGCCATTGAAGGAGGCAAGGGAGGGGGCAAGGCGGAGGGACTTTGGGATGGAGTTCCAGAAGGCTGAAGGCTCGAGCGCCAATGGGTAAGCGGGTGGGGCGGGGGACGTGGAGCAGTCCACTGAGAGGAGGGAGCAGATAGGTTGGTATGGAATTAACAGGTCACAGAGGAGTCCGGTAGCTTAGTGATTAGAGCACTTGCCTCACAAGGGAGAGGACATGGGTTTGATTCCCGGGCACGGCGAAACGTTTGGCAAGTTTCCTTACTCCACACGCCTCTGCTTACCTAGCAGTAATTTAGGAACCCGGTTGTTAGTCAATTGGCGGATCGCTTTTCCGGGGGTAATAACCCCTTAAAAAAAAATAATTTGGTCACTTTAAACCCCGACTGTTTGTGGGGCACTGCTGTGCTCAATTGCATTTTGCCCACAAAATATACAGTCAATTCACTTTACAGTATATTCTGTGAAGCGCTTTGAGACATCTCGAAAATGTGATAAAATGCAAGGATTATTATTATTGTTGTGGGGAGGAACAAGGTCGTGGAGGGCATTACAGTAATGTTAGATTGGTGCACACTGATTAAACGAAACGTCCTGGGAAACGGCCAACTTGTCTTAACTCCTACAAACCTCTGGTCTGCCTGAGTTATTGAGCCAATGCTGTTCACTAATATATTGATGCTCAGCATTTATTATCTACATCAAATAAATTTACGAGATCTTAGGGTTGAGTCCAGAGTGATTAAGATTTCCAGTTAAATTTAATTATCTTCCACCTGCTGTTTGTGAAATGCAATCGGGGAACAGTGGTATTTTAACAATAAATTCTACATATTATTATTAATGCTCAGAGCTGTGACTCGTCTCGACGTAACTGGTGGGGAAAAAAACATTCGTCAGATTGATGTACGCTTCGCTTTACATTCAAATCAAACACAATCTTTTCTTTATTACATCTGAGTCACACGTTGGGGTGAAAATTGCGAGGTGCTCATTTGAAATTGGAGACCCAACAGTAATTAACACATCCACTGGTCCTTGTTGTCCTGAAGGCAGTCCCCCCACCTCTGCCCTGCCCACCCCCCTGCCATAAGATCACAGGTTGGTCTAGATGAAGAAGGATCCTCATCCCATCCGATCTCATCCCTCTAGAACGCCCACCCTAACATCCCCTCATGACAGCATCAAGCTGCTTACTAAATGAGTCCCAGTGTCTTGGCCTCAACCACTTTTCCGGTCAACCCTTTTCCAGTTGTTAATTAACCTCTGCGTAAAGAAAAATTTCCTGATGTCTGCCCCGAAATTTCCCTTTACAACTCTAAACCCGTGTCCTCTTGTTCTGCTGTCTTCATACACACTAAAGTATTGATCTGGGCTGAAAATCCTCTTATTATCTTCCCCAGGGGTTGGACATTGGATTTCCGGCTGGTGTTAGGTAGTGGCAACCGGTTAATCAGAAACCGGTTTCATTAACTTTGTTCTTTTTGCCTTCAGCAAGTTCTGGACAGCAGTCGATGTGTTAATTATCAGACAGTTGCGATTTTCAACGCATATGTTGATTAACATGTCCCCACATTGCAATTCGCCTACAAAATACAGTCAATTCGCTTTACAGAATATTCTGTAGCGCTTTGAGACATCTCAAAAATCGGATAAAGCACTACACCAAATGTGAAGATTATCATTATATATAAATAATTCGCACCCTGATATTTCAAATGCCATGATACCATTTCTGTATTCATCTTTGCGAGGCCAAGAATGGAAACCTAATTAATAATCTTCCAGTTTCACTCTAGCTTTCCCAGTTTAATATCCTCTCCCGTAGCCTCTTTGTCATAATGCTGCTTAATCTGACTCAATATCACCAGATCATTATCTTTGATGGTTCTTGATGTAATTTCTCTCTGTCTTTTTCTATTTCACCCCTGAATTGTCCACTCTCTCTCTCTCTCTATCAAGTCTTCCCCCCCCCCTTCAGCATCAATGAGCATCTCTGTTCTCACCATTCGTGGACTTGAAATTTCACATAGTACCTAGTAAGCCCATGGCAACAACAAATTATAATTGTGTAGCGCCTTTCACGTTGAGAGGACGTCCCAAGGCGCTGGACAGTCAGGGATTTGGACCCAAGGAGTGGTGGCGGGAACGGAGGGTAGGAGTAGGAGGGTGACCAAACATGCGGTCGAAGAGGAGGGTTGAGACGGATCTTGAATGGAGTTCCAAAGCTATTTATTCTTTTTTTTAGAGAGGGATGGGTGAATTCTTGTGTGTGAATTCTGTCGTGGCAGATATACGTGCTGCTCTTTTCAAAGGGCCGACACAGACACGATGGGCTGACTGGCCTCTTTCTGGGCTGATTAATTCTATGATTCCATGACCAGCTTTAATGCTATCATGTCTCGGCTTTGCAAAATGATGAAGATTTGATTAACAAGAAGACCCGAATTAAGAACCACTGTCTTGAAATAATTTGGACGCTGCTTTGCTACGGTTCTAAATTTTTGCTGCTTTACCCCATATATTCCATCACGTTGCTTCTGTTTGTCATCCCTGTTCTGTGAAAGATCCTTTACTCAGTGTCTGCCCTTCCTGCCTTTATTGTATGCTTTTCTCTATTACCTTTCATACTCGTGCGTCAAAGTGCGTTGATTATTTTGACCTGTGACAGTCTCTCGCCTGAGGATCCAATATCCTTCAAACCCTTTGTGAAGCTTTTTTTCCCTGCCCTCCCCAATGGTGGAGTGGGCAAGACAGGGGACGTGAAGCAGGCTGCAGCCCGCTGAGTGGAGGGAGCGCACAGGTTGGTAGGCGGTAAATCTGATTGATTTACACGCCACAGTAAATCCTGATTGAGACGTCCTCCTGACATGAAAGGCACTGTATCAAGTGGAAGTACTGTGAAGTATTATGAATTATTATTAACCTGTTCCTACGCTGTCTATTGAGAAAGATCTGTTCTGTAAGAAACATATGGTTCTGACATTATGCATTGCTTTGAAAGAGCGAGCACTGAGTTCTCTTCAGCACACAATACAAATGAAGGTAGTGATGTTTTATTTTTTCGGTCTGCATACAATCAATTAAAAAAAACGATCCACTTCAATCCCGAGAGAATCATATGATTGATTGAACTAGAGCTTCCTCTGGCTTATGATTTGGAGATTTGGGGACTCTTGTAGTGTAGTGGTTATCGCCCTCGTCTCCCAAGCGAGAGGACCAAGGTTCGATTCCCAGGTGGGGAGAAACCTTCGCCGAGGTTCCTTACTCCACATGGCTCTGGTTATCTAGCAGTAAGTAAGAACCCGCTTGTTAGTCGATTGGTGGATCGCTTTTCCGGGGATAATGCACAAAAAGAACACGTTTGGTCAATCACTCACTCCACGACTGTTTGTGGGACACTGTTGTGTGCAATTAGCTGCCGCGTTTCGCCCATAAAATACACAGTCAATCCACTTAACAATGCATTTTGCGAAGCCTTATGAGATGTCTCAACGACATGATAAAGTGCTATATCAAATAGGCAAGTTCCCTTGCTCCAACACACTTCCGTTTACCTAACGGTAACTAGGCACCCGGTTGTTAGTCAATTGGCGGATCACTTTCTGGGGGTAATAATCCCTCCAAAAAAAAATCTTCCTGACACCCATCCCATCCTGTGTGGATGAATCCAGAAATTCATGTCAATAAAGCCATGGAGTGGAAGCGAGAGATCACGGAGCTCATCCATGTAAACATGGAGATTCCAAGTCCGCGAGTATCATTGCAGATACTCCTGCAAACAAATGAGGTGGCCGATTACTGGCATTGCTATTCTTAGAATCATGGAATTACGCAGCACAGAAGGAGGCCATTCGGCCCATCGTATCTGTGCTGGCTCTTTGAAAAGAGTTGTCCAAATCAACCCCACTCCCCCGCTCTCTCCCCACAGCCCCTACAACTTGTCCTCCCCAAATAATTATCTATTTCTCTCTTAAAAGTTGTTGTCGAATTGGCTTCCGCCACCCTTTCAGGCAATGTGTTCCAGACTCGAACTCACTGCGTGAAAATATTTCTCCTCACCTCTGTTTCTTTTAACAACTATTTTAAATCGGTGTCCTCGGGTTACTGACCCATCCACCAGTGGAAATAATTTCCCCTTGTTCGCCCTATCGAATCCCCTCGTAATTTTGAAAACGTCTATTAAGTCTCCTCTTAACCTTCTCTGCTCAGCTTGTATCGCCTCTCCTCATTCTTCCTCACAAAATGCATCACTTTGCATTTCTCCACATTAAACCTCATCTGCCACGTGTCTGCCCCATTTTACCAGTCTGTCTATTGATGTCCCTAACACGTCCTCGCCCGGTAATAAGATCTCGAGGAAGGGTTACGAGTGCACTGAGGGGAGATAGCTTGATCCGGATTGAACCCTGCTTTCCTTTTGTGAGGCAGTGGATGAAAGGCAGAGCTCAGCTGCGCATCGCAGCAAAGATGAATTCTTCAGCCAAGAGTTATTTTAAATGCTTGCCATAATTTCCGTGCTCTTTGAACGCTCTGCTACTCGCAGACAAGATCAGCCTGTCGATTGTTTTCTGGGCTAAATGATGGACGGGTGGCGGGTGAGATGGGAGTGTGGGATTAGACCCTAGGAGGCAGCTAGGCAGGCTAGCAGGCCAGATCACGTGTTGGGAAACAGAGATGAACTGAGACAGTCTCACTCTGGCAAGAAAGCGGAGGATTTTTTTTACACTCTTTAGCATTTTCCATAGAAGGAATGAACTTCCATCTGTCACGGCACTTATCACTTCAAAACATCCTACGAACAGGCCTTGAGGCGAATGCCCAATTAATCTGGAGGATTGTGGTTTAGGTTGTGATGGGAGAAACTCCTTTCTCTTTTTGAACTGTGTCGTGGGAATCTTACTCTGTAACGCTCGCTTTGAGAACAGTCAGACGAGACCCCGGTTTGATGTTTCATCGAAAGGATGATGGCAACACCGACAATGCAATGCTGACTCCCTTCTCCCCACCGCTTAGCCCCCACCCTCCCCACCATCCACCTCCCCGTACTGGGCTGGAACGTCAGCCTGGATAGTAAACTGAAAGCCCTTCCACACTGTCCTTGCGTTCAAACGCCACGCACCAACTGGCTGCACAAAGTACAAACAGCACTTCCCAGTGAAAGCCAGGAACATACCTGCCGCAAAGTGTACGCGTATACACACACTGGACTTGCGCACATGTACCACACTTGCCACGTGCGCACAATCATTGCACGCGGTCACACATTACACTTGCACGCTCTGCGCAACACTGTGCTGCACTTGCCATGCGACAAACTCATTACACGCAATTATCCACTGATACACACACATACACGCAGACCAGGCTTGCCTGTATTGCATGCACACTGCACCCGTTATACATATACGTACATATTACGCATTATGTGAACATGTAAACACATGCACAGTATGTACAACTTAAATGTATGCAAATACTCCACATACACACCCAGACACACACACACGCACGCACGCACAGAAATATACGTAACACATATGTGACTGGATTGCACGAACACTGCACACGTTACACACTGTATTTGCATTTTACACCACACACCAAACTCATTGCACCAAGTGCAAACCGGATTTTCTAATAACAAGCTCGCAATGTGCTCACTTGGCTGATCAGTCCTGTAGCTTGGAGGTTAGGGAACTCGCTTCGCAAGCGAGAGGACCTGGGTTTGATTCCTGGCAGGTCTCCTTACTCCACACGCCTCTGTTCGCCGAGCAGTAAATTGGAACCCGATTGTTAGTCAATTGGCGGATAGCTTTTCCGGATATAATAATCCCTTCAAAACAAATAATAAAAATAACAATAATAATTTGGTCACTCAATCCTGTGGGTCACAGCTGTGCGTAATTGGCTGCTGCGTTTCGCCCACAAAATATACAGTCAATTTACTTTACAGTATATTTTGGGAAGCCCTTTGAGACGTCTCGGAGACGTGATAAGGCACTGTATCAAATGCAAGGATTACTATTATTATCAGCTTCATAACTGATAGAGTGGTAAAGTGGGTCTGTATTCTTTATATGGAGGGCGGGCGGGTGTGGACTGCAGAAGCAATTATACAGCCTGAAGCACTGAGGCCTCTCCAACTGACATTTCAGTGCGTGGGAGGCTAATCTGGATATCCTCCCCACGTTCAGGTCTCCTGAGGGCTGAAAGCAACCGTAGGTGTTCTGTTACAGCCTGGGCTGCTTTGGTGATCAGTTTTATTGGAACCGATTCGCTCATCCCTGTGTCTTTAGACTTCTTTTGTGATTTAATTTGCTTCTTATTCTTCCACTAGCCAATTCCTTTCATTGCACAGACCAGGAGGGGAGTGGTTGGTGGGGGGAGGATTGAATCGTGTGTTAGCTGACGCACGGCTTATTACTCGAGACAGTGGAAAGAGCGGAAACACAGTATGGGTTCCCCTGTACTCTCGTTTCCCAAGCTCCGTGTTCGTGCCTTTATTCCTGCACAGCACACAATCCTTTCGCATTTTGGAACAAATCGCCTCCCTATCTTTTCCCTTTTTATCCCTCTACGATACTTATAATACTTAATTATACTTAACAATAATAATAATTAATTGGTGAACAAAAACAGGCTGGAAACGCAATGCACAGTAACTAGCAGTTCTACACACAATGAGGCTTGACCTTAACTCGAATAAGCTTTAAGCCCTCCGGGACACAGCCCCGAGTGAAAGGCGCTATAAATGCAAGTTGTTGTTGTTGAATACTCTTGCCTCCTTGCGTTCCCCTACAAAATATACAATCACCACACTTTACAGTAAATCCTGTGGAGTGCTTTGAAATGTCCTCCTGATGTGAAAAGCCCTGTATCAAACATAAGCTTTTTTTNAACGGCCCATGAAGCGAATACAGTCACGCAAGGAATATTGAACTGGTGCCTTAATCCTCTCTGCGGTGATTCATCACAGGACTGGCTGAAACAGCAGGGCGACAGAGAGAGAACACTGGCTTCAATGAATAAGCAGCCATTATTAACAGCACATTATAAGTCTTGCCGTTTATAATTAATCAATATTTATTAAAGCCACAACCAAAAAATCAATTGTTTAATTAGCTGATTATGTCTGCTTGTTCCCCCAGAATGTTAGTCCTCCTAAACCAGCTGAGATCCATTGCTTCGTGTTACCAGGAAACCCCACTGAGAACAATACTTTCAAGCACACTCAGACAGTGTAGATGTGGCAAGGAAAATTTCCGGATAAACACGAGGAAGTGTTTCTGGAGGCGTTAATTAATGACTGGAACAGGTTGTCAGGAAGGGTGGCTGCGCCCAGGACACTCGTCTTGGTATCAACAATAATTTCTACTACTGTAGTGCTTTTCACGTCGGGACGACGTTTCAAAGCACTTTACACAACCTGAGGAGAAGCGCAAATGCAGAGGGTTTGGGGAGGGGAGAGGTGGCTGAAAGCTCCTGCCAAAAACAGCTTGATGCTGTGATGCGAGGACAATAGGATGGGGATTCTGCCAAAGGGCCTTCTTCATCCAAATTGATCGTGCAATCTAGTGAAGTGAATTGGGTTCATTGAGGGCAACTCAGTACAGTCAAGCCAAAAGGCAGGGTGAAGAAATATGGTCAGGAATGGCCTGTTGTTGGGGTATGGGGACAGAGCGGACGAGTAGCTCTTCCAAAGATCCGTCAAGACCCGTCTCAAGACTTTCCTCTTTGACCATGTCTCCTACCCCTACCTTCCCTGCTTCCACCCCTCCTGATAGCAATGCCTGACTCGAGTGCAAATCCTTGACTGTCCAGCACTTTGGGATGTCCTCCCGACGTGAAAGGTGCTATGAAATTTTGTTGTTGTTATTGTCGTCGTCTCTGTTCTGCAACAACAATTTTCACTTATATAGCGCCCTCCACGCAGGATAGCGTCTCAGAGTGCTTAATAGTGGCAGAGCCTGACTCCGAATCGGGGGGAGTTGGCCGTAAACATGGTTGAAAAGGAAGGTTTTCAGGCGGGGTTTGGAAAAGGGGAGAGAGGGGGCAAGGGCGGAGGGATTGAGGGAGAGTGTTCCAGAGTTTCGGGGCGCAGTGGCTGAAAGCGCGATCTCCAATGGTGGGGCAGAGGGTGCAAGGGACAAGCAGGAGGCCAGTGCCAGTGGAGCGGAGGCGCCGGGTGATGGATTGGGGAGTGAGAAGGTCGGAGAGGTCGGGAGGTGCCAGGATTTGAACACGAGAGTGAGGATCTTGAAGTCGATCGGTTCGGTGATGGGGAGCCAGTGGAGCCTGGGCCAGAACTGGTGAGATGTGGGTACGGAGTTTGGTCCGGGTCAGTATGCGGGCGGCAGAGTTCTGAATGAGCTGGATCTTTTGAATAGTGGAGCTGGGGAGACCGGCGAGGAGTGCGTTGGAGTAATCCAGGCGGGAGGTGACAAACGCACGACTACGGGGAGAGCGCGGGGGAGCGGGATTGATTTGGATAGCTCTTCTCAAAGAGCCGGCACACACACAATGGTCTGAATGGCCTCCTTCTGTGCTATACAATTCTATGATTCTATGAACCCATGCGCAAGGGTTTGGGCTGCATCTGTGGTAAGGTACTGTTCTGTTTTGTTCCTGCACTCTAAGGTATTGCACATTGTCAACCATGGCAGCATGTAAAAATGCGAACAGTTCAGGCATTTGTCTCCTTCAGTTTCCCCAAAATTCCTGGCGTGTGTGGTGTGTCTGTGGGTGGTGTATGCGTGTGTGCGCGTGTGCATGTGGTCTGTGCATGTGTCTGCCAGGCACAAATCAGACCACAGCCGTGACAGCTAATTGCATTTGCTGCAATCGTTTCCGGCTGCGTGTTTAAAGGCTTAGAAAACGACACGTGGCCCTTAATTATTTTCCGTAAAAAAGGCTTTGTTGCGGACTGTCTGAGCAAACACAGATGCACTTAGAATGAGATCCACTGACGCACAAAACGGGGTGGGTGGATGGGTAGGTGGGTTGATACAACATGAGCGTAGCAAGCTGGGTGCCGAGCCAGGCTGCAGTTCCAGATGTTTTGTACATTTCACGGGATTGCTCATCACTGCGTTTATTTAAGTTAATCTCCGTGGACGGACCGTGAAAGATTAATTGCGCATAATCGCCCACTGTCAATTATTTCTATTTGTTCTTGATTTGTTTCCGCTTCCTAGCTCTCTGTTCCTCTCACTGAAGCTTTACTCGCTTCAAAGGGGAATGGATTAACGTATGTGATTTAGACTCAGTACAGAGCATTGTACAAATGTGATTTAGGTCCAGTATGAAGCGCTGTACAACAACAAACAACAACAACTTGCCTTTAAATAATGCCCTTTATGTGGGGCAGTGCCTTGGAGTGCTGACACCAGACAGGTGTGATTTAGATTCAGTGTAATAGTTGCTGTGTATTTTGTAGGTCAACACCTACGACATCTTTGAACAGTCAAACTTTCCTTATCCTTATTCTCCACCTGCTCTATGCTCTGGTTTCCTTAATATACGCACATGGAAGGTGATTTGCCTTGCGCCTCATCACTCATCAAGATAAGTGGGCAGGGTGCAGTTTCTATCTGTGTGTTATCGGTTAGTGTCCCTTTTAGCATATTACATAATATGCTGTAATCTATTCAGTCAGTTGGTAACAACCCTACATTCCTCTACAAATCCTAAAACTCCCCCGGTGACTGATTCTTAAACTCCAGTAATGAATTGTAAATAGTTCCATCTATTTCATCTGTTGAGTGTTCCTTCCTCACCGAATATATGTATAATATATATATATAACAGATTTGTAAATGAATCTTTTTACCCCCGCTAAAGTGATGGGGTATTAAAATGAGATTTAAACATTGACATTTCACAGTGCTCTGAAAAGCGATGCATTATCACGGTCGAAAACACGGCTTGATTAGTCTCCCGCTGTCAGCCTGGCTCAGTCGGTAACGCTCTTGCCTCTGGTCAGAGGGTTGTGGGTTCAAGCTCCATTTCGGGGGCTTTGAGCTCATTGTCGGGGCTGGGGCTGGCGTGTGGGAAACTCTGCATTGTCATGGACCAAGGTCTCATCTGTGCTTGTTCAGTTGGACGGATAAAGATTCCCTGTGGCTCTGTCGGAAAAGAGAAGGGAGTTTCCCTTTCCTGGCATCCTGGCCACCAATCCCCCAGAATCGTTGATCATTTACCTCGTGGCTGTTTGTGGGACTGTTGCTGGGTGCAAATTGCCTGCCGCGTTCACTTACAAAAAATACAGTCACTACACTTTATAGAGCGCTCGTGCTTCGAGGAGTGTTCTTGATGTTACAGGTGCTGTAACAAGTGCGAGGATTGTGTTTGTTTTTTGAAACAGAAGTCAGCAGGAATGGGACATATTGTGACCCAGCTGCCCAGTCAGTCGCAAATTAAAAAAAAAAATTCTTAACAGATATATATAACCTAATCTTGCAATCTCTGTATCTCTCGTTCCAGGAATGGAGGCCTGTAGTGGTTAGCGAGAGGAACGGGTTTAATTCCCAGGAAGGATGAAACCTTAGCCCTAAAGTGGGAACCCGGTTGTTATTCAATTGGCACATAATCTCCCCCGCCAAAAAAAAATATTCGGGACACTCAATCCACAACTGTCTGCTGTGCCCAATTGCCTGCCGTGATACGCCACAAAATACACAGTCACTCCACTTCACAATATATTCTGTGAGGAGCTTTGAGAAGCGATAAAGCGCGTGGAGTCCTGTAGCTCGGTGGTTAGAGCACTCGCCTCGCAAGCAAGAGATCTGGGTTCGATTCCCGGCAGGGCGAAACCTTGGACAAGTTTCCTTACCCCCACTCCTGATAATAATCCCTGAAGAAATAAAAAAAAATAATAAAATTGGTCACTTCAATCCATGACTGTTTGTGGGACTCTGCTGTGCACAATTGGCTGCCTCGTTTCGCTCACAATTATACAGTCAGTTCACTTTACAGTATATCCTGTGAAGCGCTTTAAGACGTCTCAACAATGTGAGAAGGCGCTATATCAAAATGCAAGGAATATTTATTATTATCAAATGCAAGGATTATTACTTATGTTATTAATATTGCCCCTCAATTGAGCTCTGTGCCAAACAGCTCAGATCCGCTGAGTCGACCAGCCTCCCCCCGCACAATTCTCCCCCTGTTTCTATCGCCTCCCTGGGTCGGGGAAAAGCTAATTAAAAAGTAATTATCGACATTGTACTTGGGCAGCAAGGCCTGATGCTTACGATTAATTCTGCAGCGTGAAGTGTGACTTAGCTGTCCAAAAAGAAGCGTAGGTACAGCACTGATTTATCTTGAATATTAATAGCGACAAATATTATACTACTGGAGGCTGCTTTCTCTCTGAGCTGCAGATTCTGGCTGTTTGGTTCTCTCCGCCACTGCCTCACCCCCCGGCCATCCACCCCCCTTTTCCCCACCCACATAAAACTTGCAGCAGTTCTTAAAACAAAGCCGAGAAGCTGGCTGGAAACCCTGGGCTCTTCCTTCTTAAGCCTCTCTCCAGCTCTCCTGTGACCCATATTTTTATATTCGAGAATTCCGAGAATCTTTTTCAACGTATACTGAGTTGCTGACACGATAGATAGCAAAATGCTGACAGGAGAATATCTTGGCTAATAAGAGCCTGGATTAAGATACGGCTAATGCTGTATCATGCTTCTCCCTTTCATACCTCCCAGTGTAGCGGTGAGAAAGGATTTTAAGAGGTGATTAATGGAGCCCTAAAAACGTCTGATAATAATAATAACTATCCTCCTTGGGCAGGAGGTAAGTGGGATCGCCTTGGAGCTCAACTGGCTCCACAGTGACTCATTTGGCAGCAGAATCGAGCCAGCCCGCTGTGGCGGTCTCTAGCCTGGTTCCTGAGTCAGGCAGGTCCGCAATATTCCAGGGCACTGCTGATGACAGCACAGCTCAGCCCGGATCATCGGTAGGACTTGGGGATAGGGAATCCGGCCACTCAGCTTTCTCTCTCCCGGTTTCCTGGCCACCAATCCCCCAACTAAAATTTTACACTTGCTCCACGGCTGTTTATGGGACGCTACTGTGCGCAATTGGCTTCCGCGTTTTGCCCACAAAATACACAGTCACTCCACTTTACAGTGTGTGCTGTGGAGCATTGTGAGGCATCTCAACGACATGATAAGGCACTATATCAAATGCAAGGATGATTATTATTATCCTGTGAAGCAGTTTGAAGCATCTCACTGACGTAATAAGACGCTATATATCAAATGCAAGGATTTTCAAGTCCTATCAAAGTCCTTTTAAAAGTGGTTAAGTGCTCTGAGACACTAGCCTGTTTGAAGCGCACTATTTAAATGTGAGTTGTTGTTGTTATGGTCTTGGCTTCAGTGAGCCACATCATTTGACGTTCTAACAACCCCTTAACAACGCTGCTTTCAGCTCCCCCCACCCTCCTCCTTAAATCTTTCGGTGATGTCCCTTGGTCACTGAAAACAGGTTTGCTTTGTAATGTCTGAGACCTAACCTGTTTGAGGCGGAGGCACAGTATATTGCTGTGCATTTGCTGTCAAAAGACAAACGGTGGGGTGTTAATGACGCTGCAGAAGAAATGAACAAAATGGCTCTGTGTTTCATTGGATTCACTTACAGAACACAAGGCGCTGTGAAGTTTAGACTTCATTGATTTGCGGGCACAACCGTGACCTTGGGGAGATAGGGCTGATCGATGAACAGCGTAATTGTGTTTTCTTTTCTGCACTCCCCGCAAAGCGGGAAAAGCCTTCCAAGGATTTCTGCGGAAATGTTGCTGATCCGACGGGAGAAGCCGGAGGAGGCACAAGGGCCTGAGTGCATCCATCACAGGGCAGATTAAGCGGCAGAATAGGAAATAAAGAAGGACAGAACGGGAGCCAGTGTTGAAAATCTCAATCTCTTGATCGCATTTACTGGGCTGACTGAAAACAATTTCTGTGAAATCTAATACTTCACAAGTAGCAATCATTCCTCTGAATCACTGCCTTATTGTTCAGCTCAGTGACCTGCTTGGTTGGAGTCCCTTTCACTATTCTAAATTCAAATTTTTTTTTAATGTGCGGTCACCCAATCCACGACTGTTTGTGGGACGCTGCTGTGCGCAATTGGCTGCCGCGTTTCGCCCACAAAACGTGCAGTTAATTCACTTTGCTTCTGTGAAGCGCTTTGAGATGTCTCGAAGATGTAAGGCGCTACATCAAATGCAAGGATTATTATTATTATTATTATTATTATTATTCTCTATTCCACACCCGTTGCCTGAGCTTGTTACACTGTTACACATTCTATTCCAAACCCATTCCACCCTCATCACTTTCTTAGTTATGTAGGTCACGTCTTCTGTTCAAATGAATTAATTGCTCATCTGGTTGTCTGAGCGATGTCGCTGGCTCACAGTAAACGCTGTGCAAGCCTCTTTGATGATGTTCGCTCTGTAAAGCATTACAATTTACCCCAGAGAGAAAGAACTTCCTCTCGCAAGGGAGGGGTGAGAATGTGGAACCTCATGGCCTCAGAGAACTAAAGGTGAGAAACCGACTGAAGGATTTAAGAACGAAGCAGAGAGTTACCCTGGGAGTAAATATATTAAGGGGTATGGTGGGCCAGTGGGATTAACGGTCTGTGGCAGAACAGGCTCGATGGGCCGAATGGCCTCTTCTGGTTTCTGATTTGCTAGGTACCACTGTGATGTTTCTTTTACGTGAAAAATACTGAATAAATACAAGTCATTTTACTTCTCCTAAGGCTCCGCCACCACCCTTCCAAAATCTATCCCCTTGTTACTCCTCTCCAAAAGGCAGTGACTTATGCCGCAAAGAAAAAGGAGTGGGGGGGGTGTACAGGGGAGGATGACTGTCTCATTCCTGACGGATGTTGAAGCGTATCATAAAAGGTAGTGTGAATTCAGCATTGAAATTACCTCTCACTGAATAATGGAATGTTTTACATGGACATGGGTATTTTGAACCTGGAGGTCATTTTAAATCATTGATCAAGTTCCTAATGAGATCATTGATTGGGTGTCTCTGTGAGAAATGAACCAGAGATGCTAGTTGTGAAAGGAGGCAGATTGAACCAGACTGTGATTTGAAGGGGAAAAATATTCAGTTCGCTGGTGAAAAGGTAAAAACAGGTGACTACAAGCTAAGAACTAGCAGGAAGAAAGCTCTGAGTGCTAACAACAACAACAAAACTACATTTGCAAAGTGCCTTTCAAGTCAGGAGGATGTCCCAAGGCGCTGAACAGTCAGGGATCAGGACCCAAGCGGGTGGGTGGGTGGGTGGGGGGGGGGGCAGGGTTGGAATGAGGGAGGGCAGAGGGGGCAGGAGGGTGACTGAAGGCGTGGTCAAAAAGGAGGGTCTTGAACCGTGCCTTGAAGGAGGCAAGAGAGGGAGCGAAGCCAAGGGATTGTGAGATGGGGTTCCAAAGAGGTTTCAAAACCCGGATGAGTGTTTTTTGGGTACACAAAATACACACAGCCACATGAGTGTCGAGCACTTTAAGACATCTCAATGAGGTGTTAGGGTGCTGTGTCAAATGCAAGGATTATTATTATTATCGTTATCAATATTAATCCAAAACTCTCGTCCACACCTTCATCACTTCCCGGCTGGACTATTCCAATGTCCTCCTCGCTGGTCTCCCTACTCCACCATACACAAAATACATTCAGTTCAAAACTCTGCCGCCCGATGTTCATCCGCACAAAACTCCGGACCCCCAACACACCATTCCTCGCTGTGCTCCACCATCTCTGGCCGCGCCTTCAGCCACTACACCCCAAACTCTCTGGAACTCTCTCCCTCAATTCCTCCGCCTTGCCCCCTCCCTCCCCACCTTCAAATGCTGCCTAAAGACCGTCCTTTTTCATCGTGCTTATGTTCACCTCCCCGCTCCCTCTCCCCCTGGTTCGTTGTCACTGTCAAGTGCTCCGGGAAGCTACCCAGCGTGAAAGGCGTTATATAAATGCAAGTTGTTGTTGTAATCACATGTTCCCGAGAAGGTTTAGGGTTAGCCAGCGCCTTGGGATGTCTTCCCAACGTGAAAGGCGGTATACAAATGTAATATTGTATTGTGTAGCCAGAATTGTTTGATCCGATTAATCTGCCCCAAGTCAGGACTTTGAACCCGCCCCAACCGCCCTACCATCGGTGGCCGGGCCTTCAGCCTCTCAGCCCCGAGGCTCTGGAACTCCATCCCCCAGTGCCATCGCCGCTTCCTCCCTTTCCTCCTTCAAGGCCGGTCTCAAGACCTTTCTCTTTGACCATGCCTTCGGCTCCCCTCTCGACTCTCTACACCCTCCTCGCTCCCTCCGTTCCCTCCCCTCACCCTGACCATTTCCCCCAATGCTCGGGTCCTGACCCAACTGTCCAGCGCCTTGGGACGTCCTCCCGACGTGAAAGGCGCTCTATAAATGGAATCTTGTTGGTGTTGTTGTTTGAACTCATGTAGTCTAGGCTGACTCTCCAGCACAGTGCTGGGGGGTGGGAAGCAATGCAAGTTCTTACTTTTAACCAAATAATGCCTCATGGGAGCCATTACCGTAAGAGTCTGAAGAGGAGAACGAAATTCCATAAACGCAGAAAATGCGGTGTTCTGAATTCTCTCTGTCTCAGTCCCATGATTCTCTCTCCTCTCTGTCTCTCTTTCTGTTCTCTCTGTCTCTCTCTCTCTCCCGTCCTTTTGTCTCTGTCTCTCTCTGTCTGTCTCTGTGTCTCTCCCCTCAACCTGTCTCTATTTTTCTCTCACCTCTCTCTCCCCTCTCTGAGTGTGTCTCTCTCCCCTCTCTCTGTATCTCTCCTCCCTTTTTGTCTCTGTCACTCTCTGTTGCTGTTCTAATGCTTTGTCTCGGTTGTAAGCATTTGGTCGAAGGCCAAGTTGAGTGATACTTTCAGCGACGAGATTTTCGAGTTGATAAGGTGGGAGACTCCCATGAGGGATTTTGCGCAGCTTCAGACAGGAGCCTGTCTCTGAAATTGAATAGCTTTGAATTTAGGCCTGGACAGGCATCTTTGGAGTTGTGTCACATTTAACTTATTTCACAGTCGCGTTTGATGAAACCACAAAAGTAGTTTAAATGGAACAATTTTACTTTTTTTTTCTCCGGTGTTATAATTGATCGTTTGGGTTCTCGGATACAACGGGACAGAAATGCGGTATTTGGGAGTGAAATTGCTCTCTCTCTTCCTGCTAAGTAGCACTGACGTTGACTGGATGGACTCGAACCTGCCATTGCAGGCACACATCAGAGTTTGATGTGGAATATCTATCTGTCAGCCTAGTTCTGTTGGCAGCGCTCCCGTCTCTGAGTCAGATGGTTCTGGGTTCAAAACCGTCACAATGTCTTTGAACTCACTGTCTAACGATGAACTTAAATTGTTATTTAATTGTCATCAATGGAGTGTCACTGATGACACTGCAGTGCATTGCTGGGTGGGAGCTCTGAATTGTTAGGCACGCTGTCCTTTGGACACCAAGTTCCCATCTGAGTCTGTTCAGGGGGACGTTAAAGATCCCGCAACCCTATTCGAAAAGAAAAGCAAGTTTCCTCTTGGTGTCCTAGAGAAAAATTCCCCCCCAGATAAGATTGGTCATTCGCTTCATAGCTGTTTGTCTGTGGCAAATTACTGTTTGCAAATTGACTGCTGAATTTGCCCATAAATACCCTGTTACTATACTATATCGTAAAATATCTTGAAAAGCTTTAGGATGCCTTGGTGACATGATAAGACAAGGATTATAATATAGCACCTATTGACTTCAGTGGAACTGTAAGCACCCAGAGAGCCTCTTTCCCCAAATTCTGTGGCTTGGTCTTCCATTGCCAATAAAGATTGGGCCTGACAGAACACAGTTCAGATAACGCAGGTCTGGGCTGATTTCACTATTAGCTACAGCAGGCTATCGGTTAGCATTATGTCCAGTTCATGGAGCCTGCAAACAGGAGATACTACACAAAACTGGGTCTTCAAACACTGAAGAAAGGCAACAGTGCAGAGAATCGGACGTGAAGTGCATTGAATATATATAATATACATATATTATATATATATTTATATATAATATATATGAGGAATATATATGAGGAATGACACTGGGTCCTAAATCAGGTGCATAGCCATCCTTTAAGGAGGTCGTTGATGCAGTGAGAATTAAGCTGTTTGATGCTGAAGTACGACTAGTAATCCTCACATTTGATTAGCACCTTATCTCGTCTTTTAAGATGTCTCAAAGCGCTTCACAGAATATACTGTAAAGTGAATTGACTGTATATTTTGTGGGTGAAACACAGCAGCCAATTGCTCACAGCAGTGTCCCATAAACAGTCGTGGACTGAGTGACCAAATTATTTTTTTAAAAACAAAATTCAAGTGATTATTACCCCTGGAAAGCCATCTCCCAATCGAGTAACAACCAAGTTCCTGCTTACTGCTCGGTAAACAGCGGCTTGTGGAGTAAGGAAACTTGGTAAGGTTTCCTAATGTGTGAGACACCCGGCTGACCCCAAAAAAAGATGATTAAAATCACTACTGGACAGCTCTCTTTAAGTTTGTATCTAATGTAGTGCCCGCTGTAATGAACTCGAATGACAGATGATACATCTTCATGACTGCCGTATTGTTTTATCTCCTTGTCCTGCTTTACATGACTCATATTATTTATTTCTGCACAGTAGTGGTTATTCCAGTGTTAGCTCCCTGCTTAAATTATTGAATAGATATTGTTACTCCCATTGTAGCTGCCTTTCACCCTAAGGGTGCCCAATTACGACGTACACAATGGGAAGCTTGAATGGAGTCTTTGCTGCCAAATTTAGGAAGGCAGTGCATGAGGCAATGGGCAGGTGTATATGAGTTTACAACAACAACAGGATTTATATGCCGGACGGCATCTCAGAGCGCTTCACAGTAATGGATCCCGGGGCTGAGCCGGGGGAGGGGGGGGGAAGGTGACCAAAGGCACGGTCGAAAAGAAAGGTCTTCAGCCGAGACCTGAAAATAGGAAGAGAGGGGGCGAGGGGAAGGGAGTGCACAAGGGAATTCCAGAGCCTCAGGGAGTAGTGGATGAAGGCAAGGCCGCCGATGGTGGAGCGGAGGATTCGGGGGACAAGGAGAAGGCCAGATCAGGTGGAGCGAAGGGAACGAACACTGTTGTGAGGAGAGAGGAACTCAGAGAGGTAGGGGGGTGCAGAGGAGTGGAGGGATTTGAAGGCAAGGGTGACAAGGGTGAGGTTTACCCAATGAAGCGATAGTGGAATCAAAAGGTGATGCACAATCGAGAAAAATAGGATATTAAGGCTAAAAAGAGGCATCGCAGATGCTTAATGGGGAATGGACTGACATATAGAATGTGCACAATATGAATGTAAGAGTGTGTAGAGAATACAGGTTGGGGTGAGTGGTGGAACACATTGAGGTAGTGCAGTGCAGCGACAAAGGTGTGCTTATGATCATTAAGAGGGTGATCGGTGAGACTGAGCACATAGAGAGATGAGCAGTTGGATATTCAAAGGGTTGAGTCTTTGTTCAATTTGCTGGCAAACAGGATATTGAGCCGCATAATTCACAGAGGTGTACCGAGGTCCTTCGCTTAGTTCTTTCTTATCTTTCAAGCAGGGATAAGCAGCCTCTTAATAAATTTAGCTGTCCTCACAGAAGAGTTTCCTCTGAAGAGTTTTGTTAACTGACAGCAGAATTATAAGGGTTTGTTTTAATATGACAGAAGGCTTTTAGTCCGATTGAGATGACTGTAGAGTTTGGTGGTAAAGGAAAGTTGAGTGGTAATGAGCCAGATAGCTTTCTTTCTATGAAAGCCTGAACACCGTTATCCAGGTTAGTCTGTACAGTGGTAGACTTAGCATTGATTTTGCCAGTGCATATGCATTGCCAGCCAAGTGTCCTGTGTGCGAGGTTAGAAACCCAATGCTCATTGTCTGGGGTGCTGTCCTTCACATGAGATATTTGAACTAAGTCTTGTCTACCTGTTAAGGCAGCCCAATAAAGAACCCGTGGGAGAAGGGAGTTTTATCCTAGCCAACAATCCCCCTGATAATGGTCATTTACATCATGGCTGTTTGTAGGATATTGCTGTGCACAAATGGACTGCCACATTTACTTACAACCTAGATAATGACTTCACTTTACAGTAAAATACTTTGAGATGTTTTGATGGTGATACAAAGTGCTATATTAAATGGAAGTATTATTGTTGTTATTACCATAGTATAAATTATATCAAAGCTAAGTACAGCATAGAGACTAATTGATGGTAACATCACTCCTAGCTACCTCCACTGGGAAAATCTCATCCTAATTATTATTAATGTTTAGGAGATTCCTCCACATTTCCGCCTTCAAACCTTATGGAGTCCTGTAACTCAGTGGTTAGAACACTCGCTTTGCAAGTGAGAGACCTGAGTTCAATTCCAGGCAGAGGGCGAAACCTTGGGCAAGTTTCCTTACTCCACACAGAGCCTAATAATAATCCCTCCAAAACCAAAAACAATAATAAATTGGTCATTTTCAATCCACGACTGTTTGTGGGACATTGCTGTGCGCAATTGGCTGCCGCGTTCGCCCACAAATATACAGTCAATTCACTTTACAGAATATTCTGTGAAGCGCTTTGGGACGTCCTCCCGACGTGAAAAGCGCTATATCAAATGCAAGGATTATTATTATTATTATGGAGATGTCAATCACCTTTCTATTTTCTGGTGCTGCTGTCTCTTCAAAATAATCTATTATCTCCTCTGTCCAGCCACAGTCCTTTCCCGTTCAGATCAAGACGTGAAAGGAAGGTAGCTTTGACATTTCACTCGAGTCAATGGAACTTGGGAAGGGAAGGGAGAGAAAGAAAGGACAATAGAAAGAATCCCAAGCACCTTGGGACGTCCTCCCATGCATTTTGTATGGGAGGACATCCCAAGGTGCTTGGGATATGGAGTGAGCGGAAATCAGTTCCTTCCAATAACAGTTTGATACTGTGATGGAAGGTTGGCAGGATGAGTATTCTGGAGTGATGAGGACCAAAGAGCTTTCTTCATCCAAACCAATGTTGTGATCTTGGATTCTTGTGATCTACTGCTCTCTTTGACCCTGTATAGGCGCTGTGTGGATTCATGGCTAGAATGCTCTGCTCCAATCCCCACCATTTCTAATTCTTTGACAACGTCTAGAAGACGTGAAAAGCGCTATATCAAATGCAAGGATTATTATTATATATTATTATAAATCCATCCCACTGTCCCTTCGCCTTGCCCTTTCTCCTTGCCTCCTTCAATGCTCTTCTCGAGACCCCCCTCTTCGACCGAGATTTTGGTCGCCCTCCTACCCCTACCCTACCTTCCCTCCATCTCTCCTGATTCCAACTCCCAGCTCGTGTCCAAATCCTTGACTGTACTGTGAAGTCCTCCCAACGTGAAAGGTGCTGTGTAAATGTAATGTGCTGAAAGAGGAGGGTCTGTGTTGCCTGTGACCATTTAACTAACTAACTTTTTTCTTTCTTTCATTCATGAAATTCTTAAAATCTTCAAAAAAAAATTTATAAAGGCTATAGCTGATCTTCAACTCCCCAAAGTGATTTCATGCCAGTTGTTCAAGTGATTCACTCAGGAAGTGCGCGCTGTCTATTCTCAGTGTGAATAATATCTTGCCTGAAGGCAACCCGGTATGAAAAGATTGAAGTGGATTGCGTTCACTGCAAACAGCACAATCTTCACTTTCAAATGAAGGAGCTTAGAAACATGGCGTTATATTTCATAACCAGTTGAGGGATTCTGACCATTTATCAAAGCTTTTTTCCCGTGGATTTCATTACATAAATTTGGAAAACAAATGCCATCAATTAATTACACTGTAAACTCCGTGGTGACAGATGGGGTTGAGTGGGTGTTGGTCAATGGTTATGGGTGGGTGTGAGTGAGGAAATTGCCTTTTATACTTATTGCAAATGAATTAAATAATAATAATAATAATCCTTGCATTTGATATAGCGCCTTTCACGTCTTCTAGCTGTCTCAAAGCGCTTCACAGAATATATCGTAAAATAAATTGACTGTATATTTGTGGGCGAATTAGATGATTTCAACTGATCGTCCTCAAATACCTCAGGTTGATCCGAAAATGAAATATGCTGTAGGGCCGTAGTAGTGAGATGGGTTAGGAAAATAGGACTAGGAAGAGGCCATTCAGTCCATCGAGTCTTTTCCACTAGTTTATCAGATATTGGCAGATATTTTCATCCCAATGCGAATTTCGCCAAATACCTGTACTACCCAATATCTTGCTGTTTTTTTTTGGTCAGCCGGGTGTCTGACACATGCGGAAACCTATCACCATGCTTAAGAGTGTCCAAACCGAGCTGAGATTTCCATGCATCCCGCCTACACATTAAACATCCTGATTGATTCCTCCTCTGCAGCTTTCTGGGGCAGAGCGTTCCAAATCTTCACAACCCTGCCTGACTTCAGTTCTAGCAGCCTTGGCTCTGATTTTAAGGCAGTGCTTCCTCGTATTGAATCCCTCTATCAGAGGGAAGAGTCATCCACTATCTAACCTGTCCATTCCTTTCATCATTTTAAACACCTCAATCAAATCGCTCATCTCCCTCTGCTGTAACCCAGTCTATCCAACGTCTCATCATCCCTCGATGCCTCTGCCATGCCCATTCCCTACCCACCTTCAAGTTCCGGCTAAGGACCTAACCTTTTTGATTGTGCTTACAATCACCTCCCACCTCCCTCTCCTTATGGCTCGCTGTCAGAGTCTGCCACTGTGTAGCGCTTCTGGGATGCTACGCTACGTGAAGGGCACTATATAAATGCAAGTTGTTCTCATTGTAGCCAAACCCTATAAGCCCCAGTTCTTAACAGTCGCTGGTCACTTTACTTGAACGCTTCTCTCGGATCAAGCATATGTTTACCTGCATTCCTCTATGCTATCTAGCCAGACTACACAGCAGCCATCTACTTCTGATGGTGGTGACCTGACAGCTTACAGATAACATGCACTGTGCCATCTGCTGAAACTATAGCCCGTCGCATCCGATAAGCACAGCTCCTTCCTAAGATTCCAGGCTGCACTGTTCGACACGTCCACAGCTTCAGGAATCGATTGCGAACCTTTGCTGTTCCCTATATTTCCACAAAAAATACAGTACTGAATGGAAGCAAAAGGCAGGACTGTTGTAGTCTATCTCTTGAGCCCTACGCATCACTACCAGCAGGCACATAATCTGGTATGCTCTGTATCTAAAATTCATAACCCTGTGGTTTGCAAGTAATCATCACAGTTTAATCACAGTTTATCCTGCTGAAAAATCAACCAGCCATAACATTCGTAAAGTCAGGGACTCAGAATTTTGGATTCCATATGCCTTTACAGTTACAATTAAATGAAGGAGTTGCATTGTTTTCGTCAAATAATGTCACCAACAACCCACAAAATACAGCACAGCAACATTCAACCCCAATATAAAAATAAATCTCACCCCCAACCCCCCAAAATCCCGTCATTCAATCATCACGACCCAACTGATTTTGCCCACAAAATATACAGTCAATTCACTTTACAGTTTATTCTGCGAAGCGCTTTGAGACGTCTCACCGATGTGATAAAGTGCTACATCAAATGCGGGGATTATTATTATTATTATTATTATTATTACAGCACCCCAAATTCGACAACTCACCGACGACAGCACCCCAATATCAAACACACAACTGAGAGCGGCATGAAATGCACCGAGAAAGAGTGCATAATTCCCAACTAATGTACGAGAGAGCATTCCCGCAAGAGAAGGGAGATCCTTGCGTGGAGAGGAACGACAATTTTTTTCTCTCTTTCCACTGGAGCCTGACAACCCCCGTGAAGTGGGTTCAGTGACAAGAGAAGCACGGGCCGGGGGGGGGGGGGGGGTACATCACGACCGTTTACCCGTCAAACAAAATGAAATCCGATCACTAATTCCTGGCAACTGGCTGCCGCGTTTCGCCCACCAAGCGGTCGATCCCGTGAGGCGCCTTGAGACGTCTCGACCGGGCGATGCTGCCGCTGTATCGAACGCGAGGATTAGCATCAATCTTACTATCATTACAGCAGTGGGAAAATAATGTGGTGGGATGAGGGGGGGGGTGGGGGGAGGCAGGCAGTCAGCAGTTTGGGACGGGATGCATGGGGGGGGGGAAGCTGTGGGCTATTTCTCAAGAGCTATTTGGTACCTTACCTGGGAGATGGAGATGGAGCAACAGAGAGAGGAGGGGGGGATGTGGGTGGGTAGGTTCCTCTGCTCAACTCGCCACACCACACTCTGAGCCTCTCTTGAGTGTGAGTGTGTGTGTCTGTCTGTTGTGGGGTGAAGAGGATTCCAGCACCGTCTCTCTCTCTCTCTCTCTTGTCTGTCTATACGTGGCTTCTGGTGCAGGAAAATCTTTTGTGTTTGTGCCGCAAAGCTCTCCAAACCCACTCCAGTTGCGAACTCAGCCCTATTGCTCGATGGAGATCAGCCAAAGCACAGCCCAGTGTGTGGCTGCAGATCGCTGGGGTTCCCCCCTCCACCCCCTCCACCACCCTCCCCTCTACAGTTAGCTCAAGATCCCTGATGCAGATACAGCTTCTTCCCTCCCTCCATCCTTTGTGGTGAGCAGAGCAAAGTGGGTGGTCGCAGTCGCCAGGATTGCAGGAGAAATGACTATTCCAGTGTTTCCCCTGGAGAGAGAGAGAGAGAGAGAGAGGGAGAAGGAGGGAGGGAGGGAGGGTGGAGGGGGTGCACTATGCCTCCCCCTCTTTTTGCCTCGCCCTCTCTTTCTTTCTCTCTCTCTCTCTCTCTCTACCATTCAGTACCAACCAAACTGCGCAAGGTCTGCCCTTATCCAGTACATTTCACACAGACTGGAGCCCTGACAAGACTCACATAAAAGAAGAAGAAGAGAGAGAGAGAGAGATGGAGAGATGTATTGGAGATAGAGACTGGAAGAGATGAGTGACAAGAGACACACAGAGAGAGAGAGAGAGAGAGAGGGGGGGGTCTGAAATAAAGAGAAAGCCAGGAATCACACACATGGATATGGAGAGAATTCTAAAAATCCTATAACCGCCTAATTGGTACATGCCCCCAAGTGCCATTCAGGTTCCTACCCAAACCCCACTTAGATTTCATCGCTCCAGTCGTATTTTATGAAGCGAACGGTCTCCTAACTTGTAATCGCCGCCACTGTTTTTTCAGGGGAGGGATTATTACCCCCGGAAAGCGAGCTGCCAATCGACTAACAACAGGGTTCCTGATTACTTCTACTTACTGGCGTGTGGAGCAAGGAAACTTGCCTGAGGATTCACCCTCCCCTGAGCGTCGTGGGTTCAAGCCCCAGGTTGGGCACCTTGAGATCACGGTGTAGGCTGACGCTCTGCTGCCATGCTTTAGGCAGTGCTGCATCGTCAGGACCCGCCGCCCTTTCAGTTGAGACGTTAAACCGAGACGTTAAACAGTCCGTGTCTATTCGAGGGGACTTGAAAGATCCCACACCGCTATTCAAAAGGGCAAAGAGAGTTTCTCTTTGTTTCCTGGTCAGCAAATCCACCCCCCAGTTCAAGTTGGTCATTCACTTCAAGGCTGTTCGTGGGGCATTGCTGTACACTAAATCAGCTGCCGTGTTAGCCTACAAAATCGCACAGTCACTACACTCTATGGTACATCCTGTGAACTGCTTTGATAATGTGTTAAGGTGGTGTATCAATAGCAAAGATTATTAATATAAACGTTACAGCAGAATAGAAGGCCACCTCTTCAACTGAGCAGTTAAGTCTCTATTCTTAACCCCAACGCTCTGCTCTCTCCCTGTGTGAAATGAGCATTGCAGTTTGGTGAAAATCATTCTCCGCATTCAGAAAATATCTCGTCTCAGCTTGCACACTGAACGGATCGCTTAATTACACTTGGAAAGACAAATGGTTCGAGGGTCTGTTACAGTGGTTAATCAAACAGGTTTGTGCCGAGTTGCTTTTCAATGTGGGCAGCATTCGTAGGTCAGGCCCCGCAGCCCGAGAGAGCAGTGAATCCACTTCATCGCTTTCACTGAGAAGTTGTTAAAGCGCTGTTTCGACTTAAAGTCAGCGAGATAGCAATTTCAACTTCAGCTAACTCTTTACTGTAAATCACAAGAGATTGGTTCAGATGAAGAAGGCACTTTGGCCCATCTGATCGCAACCCTTGCAGAATACCCACCCTCAAAGCCGAGCATCAAACTGCTTTTTTTTAATGAGTCCAAATGCCCTGGTCTCAATCGACGGTCTTGATGATGTGTGGCTGAGCATTGAATTTACTGGCAGTTCAGCTTAAGCAAACAGTAAGTGAGTGATGAACAATCATTTTCCTCCTAGAATGGCATCCATTGTGGAACGCAGAATTCCACTCTTACATGAATAACGTTTCGTTTTGTACACTTTAATAATAACAATGTACTTGCATTGGATATTGCGCCTTATCGTGTCGTTGAGCTGTCTCAAAGCGCTTCACAGAATATACTGCAAAGTGGGAGTGACTGTGCATTTTGTGGACGAAACGCGGCAGCCAATAATAATGATAATCCTTGCATTTGATATAGTGCCTTATCGTGTCTTTGAGAAACCAATTGCTGTGGTTTCTCCCTTTCTCCCTCCCTTTGCTGTTTTCCCTTCCATTCCTGAAGACATTGATTGCTACTGGAATCTAACGCTTTGTCTGAATGACCATTCTGCACACGTGCACCCACACAGTAGTTATTGACTGGCTGGTTGACTCCAAGGAAGGAGAGATCACCGCCAAGTCGAAGGAACAAAGCATTGCATTTTTATAGCACCTTAATCAGGTCTAAACATCTTGAAGTGCTTCACAGGTAATCACTGTCAAGTTGAGTGATGGCTTTTTGGAGGCGAACACGGCATCCAATTTGCTCACGGCAAATATCGCGCAAACAGTCATGAAGTGAATGACCAATTAAGCTGGAGGCGTGTTATAATAATAATAATAATCCTTGCATTTGATATAGCACTTTTCACCGGGAGGACGTCCCAAAGCGCTTCGCAGAACACACTGTAAAGTGAATTGACTGTATATTTGTGGGTGAACGCGGCAGCCAATTGCGCACAGCAATGTCCCACAAACAGTCATAGATTGAAAATGACCAATTTATTATTGTTTTTTGTTTTGGAGGGACTATTATTAGGCTCTGTGTAGAGTAAGTAAACTTGCGCAAGGTTTCGCCCTGACCTGCCTGGGATTGAACTCAGGTCTCTCGCTTGCAAAGCGAGTGCTCTAACCTCTGAGCTACAGGACACCATGTGTTGACCAGGACGGGGAGGAAAGTCCCATCACTATCTGAACAGCAATGTGGAAACTTTGACGAAAAAACACACAGTCACTCCACTTTACAGTGTGCCCTGTGAAGCGCTTTGAGACGCCCTCGTGTCACGAAAGGAACTATATCAAATGCAAGGCTTCTTCTCCTTATTAACGTGAATACCCTCTTGAAGGCAGAATCTCAGTTTTGCGTCTCACCTAAATGACGGGACTTCTGACAATGGAGAGCTCCCGCATTATTACACTGGGGTGTCAGGTCATTGAGCCCGTTTATTCCACGCTGGCGTCCACACTCTACATAATAATACTCCTTGTATTTGATATAACACTTTATCGCGTCGTTGAGACATCTCATAACGCTTCACAAAATGCATTGTTCTAACCACTACGCTACAGGAGCCTCTGCCCCAACTAATTCCTCCCTTGTTATCCTCCCCACCATACTCCTCCATTCCCTTCGCCCTCATTATTTTCATTTATTTAACCTAACTCCTACGCCCCGTGGGATGGCATAAAAAAAGTAATAACTGCAATGCATCATCAACGAAACATTGCATCCCCGTTGTAACTAGCCTGAGATTTAAAATCCAATCTTAAAATTAAAAATAAGTACACAAAGCAAATTGAATGATTCTGTGCATTAGCCACCTGTGCTAGTTGCAGGGAATATCTGTGTGAATTAATATTGACTGATGTATAAAACAGTGGTATTAGCGGTGAGGTGTCTCCCAACAGGGAAGAGGGTATAAATCAGCATGCGTGCGTGTAAGTCAATGTTGCCAAGATCCTAACAGCTGGTAACACAGCGGTAACCTGGAGCACTGGTAACAGCTGGTAGTTTATATTGTGGGGGGCAGGGGGAGGAGGAGGAGAAAGCTTGCAAAATGCCTACCATAGCACGTTTGACACACAGAGTTATTGAGCAGAATATTCCTAAAGACACAAGTTAAGCAAATTTTGAAGATGGTGGCAATGCAATTTATCCTTAAATAGATATTGCAGGTATATAGAGTGCTTCATGTGCGTCGCTCCTAACTGTGTAGTTAGAATGATCCCTGACCAAGTGTATTGTACAGGTAATAATATTATTATTACTATTATTATTATACCAATCCACGGACTGTGACCATTACTACCTTTCAAACACCTGAAGTTCCTACTGGTCTTAGCTTTAAGGCTGACACCTTTGACATATCAGATGGTGCAGAATTTTAATAATAATCCTTGCAGTTGATGTAACACCTCATCAATTCTTTGAGCTGTCTCAAAGCGCTTCACAGAATGTACTGCATAAGTGAATTGACTTTATATTTTGGGGGGAGAAATTTCTTCAGTGTAGTGTTAATTTGGAGCCGTTTTTTCGTAGTTTTTACAGAGAAACGGCTTACAAATTAGGACCAAGATTCTACCCTAATACTTTAAATGACTTGCAGGCTAAATCTAAGAGGTAGTCCAGGCCTCTGGTATAGTCTAGCCACTTGTTGCAGTATTGCCCTGGCTTTTTTTGCCCAGCTGCCACATGTGTTTGTCCTCAACCTATTCTGATACTGTGTAGACTTCAGAAGTGTTTGTTAAATATTCCTCATCACCGGCAGATTCTGTATCAGCCTCAGAGGAATGAATGTGTGGCAATATTAACAGGCAGAAATACTGTCTGTGCAGGATGATGTTTCTGCTACACTGGTTTTCGTACGAAAGGGACCTGTTTTCTCAGTATCTTCCCATAAGCGGCACAAGGGGATCAATAGCTTTTTAGCCTCTTTATGTCACAGAATTTCACACTGAGCTCCTTCATTACACAGGAGCAAAGTAGACAGCTCAAGTGTTTTTTTTTGTGTAATCATTTTGATAACTTATTAAAATTCATGAGCACATTGGAATCATCAGCTTGCTGTCACACTGCTTCTCTCTATCAATTCCCACGAGCGTCATTGTAACACTTAATTGGGCGTCTGCCATTCGTGGAAAGGCAGCCATGAACATTCCACCCTGGGCTCTCATTCATTATGTCAGCTTAACAATGAATCCCAACTTAGTTACCCGCAGTGGGATGGTCAGGGTCACTACTTGTGTAATCATCCTGTACGGGAATGGCCAGCGAGTCTCTTACTTGCAATGACTTGAAGTATTTCTCAACTGGATTGCTTAATGAGGAATTTTTGTTCTGGAAGCAGTCTGTGTTTGAGTAGGGGTCCCCTGTGCCCGGTTAATGGAACAGGCTGCGTTCCTCATTAAAGACCACATGTTCAGTTCGGATGAAGCAGACCCATCTGAATTCATCCTTCCAGGGTGCCCATCTGTCACAGCATCCAGAGGCTTTTTAAATGAGTCCAGTGTCCTGGCCTCAACCACTCTTCCTGTCAACTGGTTTCCCTTATGTTTTATCCATAAACTTTCTGGTATCTGTCCTGAAATTGCCATTTGCAACTCTCAAGTTGGATCCTCTTGGCCTACTGTATTAGTGCATTTTAAACTATTGTTCTGGGTTTACTTCCCATTTCAAATCCCATTTGAAATATTATATATCTTTATGAGGTATATTTCTCTCAAGGCTGCAGAGGCCCAATTTATCTAATCATTGCTGAACTCAAACAAATTAGGATAAGCAGCAAAATCTAATTATAGTAATTAATGCAGGAATGCAGGAAAGCAAATTGCTAAATTCTGCACATTCTAAAAACCAAATTGCTAATGTAGTTCATGACTATGTTTCAGGATACAAAGTGGGAGTCTGTGTGTGGTGAGGGAGGCGAGAGAAGAAGAAATGCAATTTATAACAAGAAGATAGACTTAATCCAGGAAATGTTATTGATTCACTGATAACATTTGGTTATGCATTAATTAGGCTGTGGAATTAACATATCAGAACTGGGCTGTTAAGAGTAGGGTTAATTTTTGAGTTGATTCGTCTTTCCTTTTTGAGGGGGAAAGGTTCGGATTGATGTTACCTGGGATAAAATTGATTTAAACTTAAAATAAAATGTACATTTAATTTTATACTCCCACACCCCCACAATGATTTTGATATGGTAATATGGTTTGATATGGTAATTATTAAACTGCATTTAATGAGCCTATCAAATGCTCAGCTCGCGTCTTGGTTTGATCCACCATGAGTGCTGGCCTGGTTGATCTCAACTGAGACATCACCGAGGGCTACAAATACTGTGCCAAATTGTGTTCAGATTTACTCTATTTATGCAGTGTTTCAGAGGATCTAGGACTTGGTAAGTTCTGAAATGTCGACTCTATTTTTCTGCAAGTTCTCTTAAGAATGGTTCAAAACCGGTTTCACAGTAAATTCAGCAAATTGCTGAATTCCGCACATTCTAAAAAAACAAATTGCTAATTAAATAGAGTGAATCTAGATGCAGGTTCGAGTTTCTTCCTGTAAATTGGTTTCCTGGCTCGGGTTTGAGGGAGGTGAAAGATGGCCAACATTCCTGCTCAAAATGAGTAATGGCCACTTGGGTGAGATATCTTCTCCCACATAACAGTGTCCTTGGAGTCAAGGACGAAGGAAAGGAATAATAAGTAAACAAAACCTTCATTACTAATGAAGCAACTAGACATTGCTATTGCATCAGTTATAGTATTGCAAATGATCAAGTGTGCATAAACAAATCTTGTGGATGGCATGCAAAATATTATAGGCACCAGAGTCTGTATAGTTGTTGCATAATAGTATGTACAGTAGTAATAGCATGTGTAGCAGAAACTCTCAGTTTGAATACTTTCTGAACCCAATAGGTCATGTCGCTGGCATTTTAGAAGATTTATCTTTAATTTGCTTAAAACATTTACAAAGGGATTTATAACCTAGTGAGATGTAATGGGCTGTTCTAGATGGAGCTTACTTGTCAATATGAAGAACATCAGAGAAACATGAAGAGCTGACAGATGGTTACAGGGGACTTTGCCTCTTGGTGACTGAGCTCCAGGAGTCTTTAATCCAGAGGTAAGAGAGAGAGAGAGCCCTGCTTGCAGTCTCCAGATCCAGTGCAGTGTTAATAATTCTTACATTAAACATTAATTGCACTTGTTCCAAAACTGAGAGGCTGATTTAATGCAATGTGGCACTTGGCAGCACAGGAAGTCCTCTCACATGATGAGTGATAGAGAAGAACTGCAATGAGTTTCACTCAGAGGTTTTAAGTCATTACTTGAAGTCACAGTATCAGCCAACTGAGTCAGGGGGTTGTGGGTTCAAGGCCCAAGTTAGGTTTTTGAGCTCAGTCTAAGCGGATGCTTCAGTGAAATACTGGGGGGAGGGGGCTTGCATTATCGGAGGCTTGTCTTTCAGATGAGACATTAAACCGCGGTGCTCTCTACCTGTTCCAGTGGATGTTAAAGATCCCATGGCATGCTTTGAAAAGAGAAAGGAGTTCTTCCTATTATCTGATAACATCAGATAATAATAATGTGCATTTCATACAGAGCCTTATCATGTCATGTCAAGATAATTGGCAAAAGAACCAGAGGGCAGGTGAGAATTTTTTTCCCAGAGTTGTTACGGTCTGGAATGCACTGCTTAAAACATATTCAATCGCAACTTTCAATTGGGAATTGGATAGGTACTCGAAGAGGAAAAATTTGCAAGGTATACGGGGAAAGAGTGGGGGAGTGGGACTGATTGGGTAGCTGTTCCAAAGAGCCAGCAAAAGCACAATGGGCCGAATGGCCTCCTTCTGTGCTATAATATTCTGTGATTCTATGATTAAGATGTCTCAAAGCGCTTCACAGAATATATTGTAAAGTGGATTGACAATATTTTGTGGGCGAAATCAGATCAAGCAATCATTCACCTCAATATTGCTAGTAGAGTATTCTATTGTACCTGTTATTACAACACAACACTATACATGGTCGGGGTGGGGAAGAGCTAGAGAAAATGTAATGTTTCAAACAGATTTTGTTATGTTAACAAAAGCACTAACACATGGGATTTTGCTATGTGTACAATAGGTGTCGCATTTGCCTACAAAAACAGTCACTAGTGTAATGAGAGTAATTACTGGGAAATACTTGCTGTGTTTAGGCTTTAAATAGGTTATATAAAAAATGCAAATTCTTTCTTCTGTTCTTACATGGTAGCAGAGATTGGGTTGGGAATACTGCCTTGCGTGGGTGAGAAGAGAAATTCCCACAAATCCCGGAGATAATAAATATTACTGATTTAGATTGAAGCTGCTTGAAACATTGAAACCATTAATTGCCTTACCAAAGCAAGACTAACCTCGATTCCCTTATCTTTCTGCAGATTGTTCTTACTCTTTAATACAATCAGCTATTTTCAGAAAATTTTAAGCGTTCCAGCGAAGATAATTATCTTAAGGATTATTAATATTACTGATTATTATCGAATACACTAACAAGTGGAGTGAATAGAATTATTGGACCAGAATTCTTGTATGATTTATTGATTGCCAATTAAAGTATTGAGTATTCGCATCGGGAAGATATCTCAAAGCATTTGCACTGAAGTCTATTGAATGTGTATTTGGTAAGCAAAATCATTTCATTATTTTATGATGATAATTCTCGCAGGTTACATATCATATTTGGTAACAATAATTCTCTCACTTAATTTCTAATTGAAATTAAACTTCATTCTGTCAAGCGTTTCGAGATGGTTCTTTTACATGGAAAGTCCTGGATTGTGAGTTATGTGTCCTCAGGCCTGGACTATCCTTTAATTGGCAATCAATAAATCGTACAAGAATTCTGGTCCAATAATTCTATTCACTCCACTTGTTAGTGTATTCGATAACATCAAATCTGTTTTGAAACATTTGCATTTTTTCTTGCTCTTCCCTCCTCCACTACGCACAGTGTTGTGTTATAATAAGATACAATAAAATGCACAAACTGGTTTCAAACTAATCTCATAGTTCAGATTGTGTTTGAGAGAGATGATTTTACTAATGCTGTTTACAATTGTTCTATATTTTCATGGATTAAAATGGTGAAATACATGGTGATTGGGGCAAAGGGCTAAACACAGACCAAGGTATCAGTACTGTCTAGACTGACCCAGTTATATTTTTTTAAAAATATTGCCATTAGGAGCAGGCCTGAGTTTTGTTTGTACGTTGTCTGACTGAACAATGTACAAAAAGTCCAAAGGGATTGGCAAAAACGCCACTTAAAATTAGAGGCATCAGCATTCAGATCAATCAACACAGACCACCGAGGCAGCCCTCCTACAACAATACCTCCTCAAGGTAATATGTGAGTAGATACGTGGGTAGAAATTGGACAGATGAGACCAGACAGGAGTGACGTTGGAGAAATGATCGAGGGAGATTCAAGTTATTTGCAAATGAATGAGATCCATGGCACTGAAATTACGTTTGCGATTTTTTTTAGTGGAACTGAATTGGATTTCTTGCCTCCTGTTTTATGAAATGTTTCAAACTTGATTAACAAACTCATAAACTTCCTTTTTGTTAATGTATCTATCAAAACACTGTTAACACTTTAAGTTGACCAAAACCGCCTGTGATTTTCTACTGAAGAGCATAAATATCCCAGAAAATACTGGCTTGTGTTAAGTCTATTTTGGATCCTGGAGTTCAATTAAATTATAGAAACACATAGAAATTAAGGATCAAGGCCATTCAACCCATTGAGCATGCTCCATTATAGATATTCCATGGTTCTCTTGTTGTGAAAGGAGCTATATTATAATAATAATAATCCTTGCACTTGATATAGCGCCTTATCACGTCTTCGAGACATCTCAAAATATACTGTAAAGTGAATTTTGTGGGCGAAACTGAAATGTAAGGATAATAAGGCTAAACATAAGGATAATAATAATGATAATAACCTTATCACATTCGAGCACCTTGGGATGTTTTCTTGACGTGAAAGGCACTATTACAAATGTTATAGTTGTTGTTGTCACGTGGTTGGAATATTATTATTATTATATTCAAGGCTGATGAGCGAAATCAGCTGATGAATTGTCTATTCCAAGCCATTCTGGCCTTATCAGTTGCAATAATAATAATCCTTACATCCAAAGCATTTTACCAGATACACTGTAAAATGGAATGAATGGCTGTGGATTGTTCCTACGAGGCATCACACACTGCACAGGCTCAATGAGTGGCTTGGGGTACACCTGAAGGTAACAGCCACGTTGGAGCCTCATAGAGTATTCGATAAAGATGAAGCCAGATACTTATAATAAAAACTGTGACAAATAGCAAGCGGCAGCTAGCATTACTCATCATTCACAGCCTCTCTTCTCATGAAAGACATTAGTGAGACACTTCTGTTCTCTCTGAGAGACAGCTTTGATAAATACATCAGCCCTTTTAGATGGCATGATTTGCAAACAGCTTTCAGCCATTCTGCCTCTGCTTTGTGATTGGAACTCACTCCCAAAATTCCTCCCAACTTGCAAACACACATCCGCTTTCTGTATCTTCAAAGACACCTCTTCCAAAAACCTCTCTCTCTCTGTGCCTTCCCTCCTTGGCATCCACCTACTTCCCATCTTGCTCAGGTTTTCACACTGTCCCTGCAAAGCATGGCAGCGAATTCAACATGAAGGACAAGTTGTTGTTGTTTTCCCTGTCTGTCTGATGTTCTTATGCACAGCATCACAGATTTATTTGCAGTACTGAATTCTGCCAGCAGGAAGTGCTCTTGTACATTAGAGAAGAACATCTCAAATGTTTCACCAGCTCTGGAGGAACACAGTACTAACCACAGGCATATCTGGGTTTGGCTCAAGAATTCCCACTCGGAGTGAATATTCAAATGGCACTTGATCTTTCTAATTAGCTCACAGTCCCCAGTTGAGTAGCTTTTGTGCACGTAACATTAGGCAACATAATAACTGTTTGCAAAACAGTACGAGGCAGCATACCGTCCTGGTATAACATTCTCATTCGAACATGTTATTATAATAAAAATAATTATCCTTGCATTTGATATAGTGCTTTTATCACATCTTCAAGACGTCTTAAAGCGCAATACAGAATAGACTGTGTACTATTACACATTATTCAGCATATTGAATGTTGCATGCACATGGTGAAATTCCCTTCTTTTTCCAAACATTCTTATGACACCTAATGAACAGGTATATGGGACCTCGGTGTAACATCTAATCTCAAGATGGCAATGATGGCCTCCTTGTACTACATTAGTGTCAGCCTGCACTATGAGTTCAATTCCCAACATAGAGCTTAAGCCTTTGATTACAATTGTTTGAGGGGAAAAGACATTGCCTTCCCCACAAACTCTACACACAGTTGGGTTAGGAATGGGAAGCCAAAAATTACTTCTTAATTGCACTGTGAATCTCCACCAATTCCCTTCTCCTTTTCTTGGGAGTAAGGTCCTCATCACTCAAACTCACAGGGCTGTTCCATTATCTAATCTAACCAGAGTAATCAGTTCCCATAAAGATTGGTCTGTTGGTGTAGTTAATAATAATCCTGGCGTGTGATATAACCCTAGCGATACAAATGTAATTTTGTTGTTGTTGTTATCACATCATTGAGACGTCTCAAAGTGCCTCACAGAATACATTGTAAATTGACTGTATTTGTGGGTGAAACACGGCAGGCAATTGTGAACAGGAGTGTTCCACAAACAGTCATGATCAATTTATTTTTGTGAGGGATTATTACCCCCAGAAAGCGATCCGTCAATCGATTAACAACCGTTTTCCTACTTGCTGCTAGGCAACAGAGCTTTGTAGAGTAACATTAACTAGTAAAACATTTATTCAGTTTATAAGAACAGACAGAAACATATACAGAGAGTGGTCACCAGAAGCTAGCACAAACATGCTTGCAAGCCCAGTTGCGAGGCCATAGCCTCTAGTTCCCGTTGGTGTGCGATCGGATGTTTTTGTCTCCAGAGAATTCGGCAGTAGGTTCTTCTGCGAGGCGGACCCGGTGAGCTGAGGGGGTGCTGCAGCTGTTCCTGCTGCTTTGTGAGGAGACACCAGGTCCTTGGCTGAGTTTCTGCACTCGATCGCAGATGTCGCAAATGTTCCTGAAGATATCTTCTATGTCACACTTTTTAAAGCTACGTGAAGAAAAAATAATTTTTAACCTTATGGGATCTGAAAATGTGCTATTTCTTAACAGGATTCTTTTATGATGGAATTCCAACCTATTTAGAAAACCCACCGGCAATCTGCTCTGAAATTAGGTTGGATCGGAAAAGAGTTCCCGTGGGTCGGAGTGATTTCTTTTCTTATTAAGGAATATTAAGAAATTGCACCTTTTAGATCCCTGCATTTTCAACAAAAAAACCTCATAGATACAAGAAAAGTTTCCAACCTTCTACTCTCCCATCACATTCCCTGTAGAGGCCTGAACTGTAGTTCTGTTCTGTTAAAATTATGCAGTTTCCCCTGATGTTCCAAATATGCAATTTTGCAACCTTTTCATCCTCTCTACATCTCTCAATTGAAATCCAGACCCGTTGCACTGCCTCCTATGTTTCATTCATTTCACTCATTCTTTTCCTGCACCTCAGCAATATAATAATAAGTAGCCTTGCATTTGATATAGCGCCTTATCACGTCTTTCAGACACCTCAAAACGCTTCACAGAATATATTGTGAATTGGACTCGCACCCAGTTTTCCCTTCCTCCTATAACCTGCAGGCTTGTACAGATGAGAACAAAACCGCTTGTTCCTTACAACCAGGTAAGATGATGTGGACATAATAACTGTCATGCTTACTTTATCACTGCCGAAAGCTTGGATCAATGAGTGTGGTTGAATCAGGTCTATTAAATAACTTTGGGAGAACATGCAACTTTCTTTTCTCAACACACTGCAAGTCAGGGCCCAGGGGAACTGGGACACATGTATTGTTTAGTAGCTAGATTCTAAAATTATGATTTTAAAATTATGCAGTTTAAAATCAGACTAAGGAACTACTTCTTTTCACTTGAATTGTAAAATCTGGATCTCTGTTTTACACTTGATCCAGATTTTTCCTTTGGGTTCAATGTAATTGATGTAATTGAAGTGGCCAATATTTAACACGTGTTTGCAAAATAAGATGTAAATAAAGTTCAGGTGACTATTCCAAGAATTGTGTAGCAGTAGTTAATAATTTTCACACCAAATGTTGCAGTCGTTTGAATTTAATTTCTGTTTCCATTTAACGTGAAATTTGTATCCTGTGATTTCCTAAATTTAGACTTCTTGAGTAAATAATATAAATACTATAGTGTCTATGCATAATCCAAGCTCTATTTGATGTTTTGGGACACTGCTATTATGAAATTGGCTGCTGCATTTCGCCCACAAAATACACAGTAAATATCAGTTTACAGTATATTCTGTGGAGCGCTTTCAGATGCCTCGAAGACGTGATCAGGCGCTATATCAAATGCAAGGATTATTATTAGATTCAACCAGCTGTCTTGTGATGAACGGTATAATATTCTGGTATTATGCTGCCACGATACCATTATTACCTCTTTAGTCGAAAGGTCAGCATGAACTTGATCTACATCTTAAATTATGAGTGCAAACTGGAAAGCGGTGAAGTGACATCACAGCCATTGAACACGTATTACCCCCAGCCTTCTTCTGTCTCTTCACATTTCTCTCCCTTGTCTTGGCACAATCAGCCACAAAATAAATGAGTAACTTTATTTGGAGAAATTTTTGGCCAAGGCACCCTTCTCTATTCAATTCTGTTGTGGGATCTGAACATCAACCTGAATGGCAGATGAGTAAGGGAAATGTTTGCTTGATGATGATAAGCAGCTGGAAAGAACTGAAATAGCCCCAAGAGAAATGATTGACGCTTTTTGTCATGACTGAATGTTTAGCCCCTCAGTACCTACGTTTCAGTCGGCTGCTGGTAAAATAGATGTTTTTGCAGGCGAATAATTTCATCCCTGAGCAGACGGATTTCAGATTCCATTGCGCAGCAGCGGAAATGCTCCTGGTGTAGTTGCAGCCGTAGGTCCTGCCAGGTACAAATTGGGTCAAATTGTGGAGTCCTGTAGCTCAGTGGTTAGAGCACTCGCTTTGCAAGTGAGAGACCTGAGTTCAATTCCAGGCAGGGCGAAACCTTGGGCAAGTTTCCTTACTCCACACAGAGCCTAATAATAATCCCTCCAAAACTAAAACAATAATTAAATTGGTCATTTTCAATCTACGACTGTTTGTGGGACATTGCTGTGCGCAATTGGCTGCCGCGTTCGCCCACAAATATACAGTCAATTCACTTTACAGTGTGTTCTGTGAAGCGCTTTGGGACGTCCTCCCGACGTGAAAAGCGCTATATCAAATGCAAGGATTATTATTATTATTATTATTATTAAATCTTCTGTGAGGTAATAGCTTTCTCCATAACACCGTTACCACCAACTACAACAGCAAAAGCTTGCACTGAAATAGTGCCTTTCACACAGGAAAAATGTTTTGAGCATCTTTGCTTACAATGACAATGTGTTGCTGTAGGATGGATATTCTGGTAGGATGAAATCAAATGGGCCGAACGGCCTTACTCATCCCAATCTGTTTTGTCACCAGGTAGGGTGGGAAGAAGGTGAAGTTTGAGGATGATAAACAAAGTTGTGGTCAAACAGATGGGGATTTTAAGAAGGTTTTGAAGGCATAGGGAGAAGGAACAAGGTGAAGTGATTGGGAGAGTTGGAGTGGAGGCATAAAGTGGGGCATAGGAGCTGGAATGGTGAAAGGAAAGATTGAGAAATGAACAATGGATCGAAGTACCACTAACATAAGCCTTAAGGTCCCTATTTCCCTTACCTTATGGATGCATGTTGCACATTAAAGTAAACAATTTTTTTTAAGTATTATATTACAGTACACTTTGACATTGATGCAGTCTGATTGACCCAATCTGATGCACTCAACTGTATATTAATAACATGTTGGTGGTCTGTGTCTCCTTTAGTTTTAGTTGTATAAGTTTTGGGATCGAAACTTAGTAGGAAGAGGTCACCTCTACTTTTTGCCTCCAGCCTCTAACTTCTTTGTACGAGCTCTCCTCCAAGCGGTGAATTTCTTCTGCTATAGAGGACGTGGATTTCTTCAGGACTTGCTGCACTGCTTCTGCACTGAAGCCACGCGCAATAACACTGGAACAAAAATGGAGCAAATGTATCACCGAGCTTACCATCTTACACAGAGGCTCAGAAGTAAAGCCTGCAGTGGATCTAAGTAATAATAATAATAGTTATTGCTAACATAAGCCTTACGTCTCTAATTGAGCCCGGCTGGTTGACTGACTGCCCCACTTTGATGCTTTATCAAATGAATGCTTACTCTCCACTCTTGGGCTTGGTCAGTAAATAGCTGCTTCTGTGACTCAGCTCGTTTGCTCTCTGCAGCTCAGTCAGTATAGATTCCAGCAGGGACCGTACCCTTGGAAGATCACTTGTATCTGTTGCGATTTTCACAACAGTTTCGGACGACTCATTCATGCTGAAATTGAGTTTAATATATCAGATTAGTTTCTGCCCTCAGGAATGCAATACAACAGATTTAATTAGGAACTATATAGCAACTATATTGTCTGTCTGCAATGTTATGTATTGCTCAACATTATTCTGTGCATCTGCTCGCATATCTCAATCTTCATGAATGATGGTAATTTGATGCAATAGGAAGTTGTTTTATCAAACACTTTATTTTGTTAAACAAGTTAAGTTGAGGTACACACAAATCCCAATTGCTGTAAATAACAAGGTTTTATCAACAACAAGATTACATTTGTATAGCGCCTTTCACGTCAGGAGGACGTCCCAAGGCGCTGGAAATCGACAACAACTTGCATTCCTGTAGCTCCCTTTTTGCAGGGTAGCATCGCACAGCACTTAAAAAGGTAGTTTATAAAGGGATGGTGCATGATAAAGTCTTTTAAGGAAACTATCCAGAGACACAACATTTCTCACCTAAAACCGGTTTCATAATTTAAAATTGGGCGGAATTTGGGAAAATTCTTTAACTAAATCTTAATTTGGATGCTGGTTTTCCGCAGTTATTAAAAGCTACCGGCGTCCAAATCGTTCTTGATAAGAATTTTCCAAACTTTGCACTCTTAAAGAAAGAAAAAATGCTCTCAAGCCCTAAAAGTGTTAGAAATTCCAGGCCTCTGAATACTACCGTTCCATAGTGACACACTAAGTCAGAGAAATCCTGCACTGCTGGGAGTTGATGCGTTTTCAGGTTTATGGTTAATGAAAAAGTGTGCAGTTATAGTTGGAATAAATAAGGAGGGATTACCTGATGGAAACATCATTTGTCTCTGCTCTGAAATCACCAAGCATTTTATGCAAACTGGACTCTTGCTCTTGACTGATTTCCCATTGATGCACCAGATTGCTCATCTTGTCCTTAGCCTTGTCTGTCTGCCTGAACACCTCGTCAGTCAGGATACTGTCCTGATGATACTCTCTGTTGAAATCTACTAGTGTTTTTCTGGAACAATTGCAAATGGAGAAATCAATTTGATCTGCGATACCTACTCAAAGGTCATTCATATATAGGTCATAGATTTGCAAATGCAAGGATTGTTATTATAGATTTGAAAAGGGCAGATAGCCATTAAACTGGATAATCTAAAATAATACAACATTAACATGTCAAAATGTCACAAAGCATGCTACACATAATTGCTATTACGTGTAGTGACTCCTTTTGTAGGCAAATGTAGCAACCAGTGTACATACTGCACGCATCCTACAAAGATCCACACAAATGACCAAATAATCTGAAGGATTCTTGGTTTGCGCATTGGGAGAAACTCACTTTTCTTCATTAACTTAGGTGCTAAAGTGGGGTTTGAACCCTCAACCTCCTTACCCCCAGAAAGAGTGCTACCTATGGAGCCGAAGGTGAGACTTAAGCAAGTCTGTTGTATGGAGATAGACTGAAATGACCAGATATACTTCATCTTCAGGCCACCTGCCTTTGTTACTTCTGCTGCTTAGGGAACAATTAGTCTCCCAGAATGGTATTTACCATTTCGTTGCGGTTGGCTACAAATGTTAGAGATCTGGAACAATTAGTCTCCCAGATCTCTAACATGTGTAGCCAACCACAACAAAATGGTAAATACCACCATACTTTATCTGGCATCTCTCCATTCGTATGACTCAAGATTGGGAACTGTGTGAAGCAGGTAAACCATTATTAACCCAGCTCTGTGGTGCTTAGTGTTGGGTTTCCATACTTTCCATTACACATTTCCTACCAAGTATGGAAATACAGGACAGTGTACAGGAAATCTTTTTACCACCCTTCAATTTTTATTCCCCTTCCCTGAAACAGTTGATGCTTGCTGGTCTACAAGTCCCCAGGCACTAGCCATCCCCAAGCATCTTAGATCTGAAGTTCTGCCCAATTATGAGCTTTGAGATCATCTTGTCTTGAAATTTAAGATCAGGGTGAATTGTGGAAAATTCTTAAATTTAGTCTTAAATTTGGAAGTTTCTGTTCACTGCAGTAACACCAGCTTCCAAATTAAGCTTGAATTTAAGGATTAAGGATTTTTCAGCGGGGGGGGGGAGGTCATTGGATAGTGATCATGAGTCTATCTTGTTCTGCTTCCTAAACCTTCTCAGCTTTGCATTTGACACTAAAGCCTGTCTTTCAGCACTAGGAACATCGCTGCAAAAAGAACATTTAAGACTACAGACTACCTGACTTCCTCTAAGACTGTTGATAGGGATTTGGTGTTCTGGGGGCTGTTTCTAATCTCGGATTCTTTCCTGGAGGTCGCAGGGCCCCTCTCTTGTACCCCCTCTATGCTTGGCGGCCATTCGATGGCATTGACCATATCGGTGATCATCACTTCCAGATCCGACACAATGGCAACCACATACTCGAACATCTGGTATAGGCTTTGGTTGCTGCTGTGCAAGTGCAAAGAGCCAGTCTTCTCTGTTAGGCTTGTCTTCCTCAGCCTCTTGGTCAAATCTGGTTTGATCTTCTTGTACTTCTTTGTGGTGTCCTCTCTGATTTGCCTGCAGAGCTGTTGCAGTTTAATCTGTTGAGAGGGAGGGAGGGATGAATGGAGGGGAAAAACACAGAATGTAATGAAATACAGGTACTTTATCGAACACACTCATTTTAAAGAAAGGTTTCTTTGGGTCTACAACTCATTGCTTTTTATAGCTCGAGGCCCCCAAATTCAATCTAGTCTTAGTTTTAGTCTTTCTTCATCTTAAAATTTAAGATCGGCAGAATTGTGGAAAATTCTTAAATTCGGTCTTAACTTGTAAGCCATTTTTCCCCATAAAAGAAATCGGCTTCCAAACCGAAACTGTATTTAAGAATTTTCCACAATACTGTGCAATATTAAAAAATATTTAAGATGAAATGGTTCTTACTTATTTTCTTATTCAAGGATAACTGGGTGGAATTGTAGTAATCTCGCAGAAGTTTGGATTTAATAAAATCTGTACAAGACGAACTGCATCAAATAAGCTATCGATGGGATATGCATTCATGGAACAGAATGCAGTTATTCTCAGGGTCTTCATACCTCTAGGAGTGAAGAGTTTTCCCTCACAGCTGCTGCTTTGCGTTGTAGGCTGTCTACCGATGTGTCAACCTCCTCGTAATCAAACTGAGAAACAATGATAAACTAGGTCAGAATGTTACTGAATGTTCACAAGGCCATTATCAATTCCAAAAGAGACTGAGAAGTTCGAAGAACCATCTACTTTGTCTGCCCCTCCATCTTTAGTAGATCGCTATGTTTACATTCTACTGTTTTGCCCGCAAAATATTCTGTGAAGCGCTTCAAGACATCTCAATGACGTGATATGGCGCTATATCAAATGCAAGGATTATTATTATTAATGTTTTGAGGACCGAAATTCTTCGTCTATAAAACCACTATATTTCGAATTTAATTGTGGAAAGTTATTACATTTAGTCTTACATTAGAATACCAGTTCATTTTTTTTAAAAACAATAAAAATGCTCCCAAGACTGAATTCAAGAATTTACCACTAAACTTAATATTTTAAAACAAAATAGTCTTAAAGGCAAAGACTGAGTGGAATCTTCAGGCCTCAGGAAGCAAAATATAGACATTTCTATAACAGATTTATCCTAAAATCTGAACCACATGCACTGTGGGACACTACACTACACTGCGTGAAGGGCGCTATATAAATGCAATTTGTTGTTATATATCCAACTCTCTGCTTACCTCTTGATGTTTCGATCTGGTGGAGTCCATAATATTTTTAATGGAAACATCAGCGCAGCCGTAAGTTCGTTTCAACCCAATCCACATCAAATCAACAGGTTCGAAGAACGAACTAACAGTGTAGTTGTTCAGCCTATCAAAAATATTACACTAGTACCTCAAACAAACCACAATTATGTTCCATAGATTTCAGCTTTCCTATTCCCATACAATACCCCTCTAGTTCTCAACCAGTGACATGTACTAAAGGCTCCACTGTGGATAAATAATAATAATATCCTTGCATTTGATATAGCGCTTTTCATGTCTTCGAGATGTCTCAAAGCGCTTCATAAAATATACTGTAAAGTGAATTGACTGTATATTTGTGGGCGAAACGAGTGTCGCACAAACAGTGTGGATTGGTGACCAATTTTTTTTTAAGGATTATAATCAGACGTGTGGAGTAAGGTTTCACCCTCCCGGGAATCAAACCCAGATCTCTCGCTTGCTACAGGACTCCCAAGATCAGTTACAGAGGAAGGAAATTGAAGGGGCAGAATTTTCTCCTGAACAGTAGTACTGCCTTGCTTTCTTTCAGATAACATGGAGAAAAACGTGATGTTTCAGAGCCAATCTGAAAAAGCATTTGTTAACACTGCAGGAGCCTATGAGTGGGAGACTTGGAAATTTGAGAATATGTCACTTGATCTGATAACAATAGAGAATAGACAAAAAAAGTTCACTGGCCATCAAACCCACTTGCTGAAGTCACAAATTCTCCAGTCATGGAGAATGCTCAAGACTATTATTTCACAAACGAACTGGTAAGAGTTGGACTTTCAGCTAAAAATACTTTGCAGACTTTCCCTTTCCGTCAAGATTGTCTACCAGTACTGGGGGAGACAGTAACTGATATTATTGTTCTGTAAATGTTTTATTTCATTTTCCCTGAAAAAGGTCGATTACCAGTTTATAACAGCCAGAGCTTCCTCGGAGTCTACTTCTGATAGTTCTTGAGTCTCTGTTGAGTCGTCACTGCCATCTTCATCCCTGTCAAATTCCACAGACTGCCAGATGGTTTTCACACCCATATCCACTTTGTTTGAAAATAAACTCATAATAAGCAACAAAAAAAAACCCCAACTATTTTGTAGGGGTTGAAAAGGAAAGTAAGTCACTTTAATTTACATGTGTGACCGAAATACGCGCGCAATTTGAATAAAAAAATTGCCGGTAGCTTTTAGCAGTGCGTTTTGGTTATCGCTCCCCTGTCCATTCCTCGCTTAGAAGAGCAACGTGATTTATGTTGTCGGCGAAGGGCTGTTGCTAGAACACCGGCTCATTCAGTTGTGATGTCGCGCTTTGTCGTATCATAGACTGATTTATCAGAGTTCCAGAGAGAGTCTTTCCACAACGTTTAGCTTTCCAGAAAATAAAACGACTCCCTTATCAGCAGGAAAATGAGAGAGAGAAACTCGCCCCCCCCAGCCTCACTTCCTAACACACTCCAGTCTCAGTCACTCACTCCAGCCTACCTCCCTTGCGCCTCAGTCACCACACTCCACCCTCCCTCCAGCCTCACTCGCTCATTCACTCCAACCTGCCTCACTTATTGACTCACTTTCTCTTGCCTCATTCACCAGTCAGAGACAGTCTTCCCTCCCTCCCTCAATCAGATTCCATTCAGCAATTCACTCCAACCTCCTTCCCTCACTCAAACCCCACACACCACTCTACCCTCCTTCCCTGCCCCCTCACTCATTCACTTCTTTCTTCACTCACTACAACCTCGCTCACTTATTCACTCATTCCAGCCTTTCTCACTCACACCCACCAGCCTCATTCACCACTCAACCCTCTCTTACTCCAGCCTCACTCACCAGCCTCACTCCTTCAAGCCTCATTCACCACTCTAACTACTTTCCCTCACTCCAACCTCACATTCACTCCAGCCTCCCTCCCTCACTCCAGCCTCATTCACCACTCAACCCTAACTTCAGCCTCACATTTACTCCAGCCTCATTCACTCCCTCCACCCTCACCCGCCTGCTCCCTCCAGCCTCACTCATTCCCTCCAGCCTCACTCACTCGTCTCACTCCCTCCAGTCTCACTCGACACTCCCTCCAGCCTCTCACTCACTCTAGCCTCACTCACTCTAACCTCATTCGTTTCCTCCAGCCTCACTCACTCCAGCATCACTCGCTCCCTTCCCTCTCCCTCCCTCCCCTCACTCCAGCCTCACTCCCTCCCTTCCCTCCAGCTTCTCACTCCCTCCCTCCAGCCTCATTCACTCACTCCAGCCTCTCTGACTCACTCCAGCATCACTCCCTCCCTTCCCTCCCCTCTCACTCCTTCCCTCCAGCTTCTCTCACTCACTCCCTCCCTCCAGCTTCTCACCCTCCCTCCCTCCAGCCTCACTCCCTCCCTCCAGCTTCTCTCACTCCTTCCCTCCAGCCTCTCTCCCTCCCTCCCAGTCTCTAGGACTCCCTCCCCTCTCACTCCCTCCCTCCGGCCTCAATCACCTCAGCCTCCCTCCCCCTCCCTCCCTCCAGCCTCTCTCCCTCCCTCCTCCAGCCTCTCTCCCTCCCTCCCTCCAGCCTCTCTCCCTCCCTCCCTCCAGCCTCTCTCCCGCCCTCCCAGTCTCTAGGACTCCCTCCCCTCTCACTCCCTCCCTCCGGCCTCAATCACCTCAGCCTCCCTCCCCCTCCCTCCCTCCTCTCCGGCCTCCTGGCTGCCGGGCGCATGCGCGGTGCCGGGTGGCGGTTGGTCGCGAGGCTGAGAGCGAGGCAGGGCGCCCCGCGGGCTGGCGCCGGGCTCGCGTCTGAGCCGAGGAGAGGCACTTGTTTGCCGTCATGTCGCGCGGGGCGAGCGCGGGCGGCGGCTACGGCAGCAGCAGCAGCGGCACCGCCACCACCTCCTCCTCCACCTCCTCCTCCTCCTCCTTCTCCCCGAGCCGAGCCCGGGCCGCAAACTTCCCGCCGCGGGGGCGCAGGCCAACGGCAGTTTGGAGGCGGGCGGCGGGAAGCTGCGGAGTCGCGGCGCCGCCGCCGCCGCCGAGTGGGAGGACCGGGCCCCCCGGAGAAGCAGCAGCGGCCGAGGCGGCAGCGGCAGGCGGGAGGAGCAGGCCGCCGCCGCCGGCAGCGCCGAGTGTCAGGTGTTCGACGACGGCACCGTCACCTTCTTCTGGTGAGTGGCCGGAGGTGGGGGAGAGGGGGCAAACCGGGGGATAATATATACAATATATATACGCACTTTTATCACATCATCGACGTCTCCAAGCGCTTCACCGGATATTACTGTTAAAAGTGGAGTGACCCTATATGTTTGTGGGGGAGGGGGAGGGAGTGGGGGTTGGACGGACGGGGGGGAGCAGAGGTGGTAGGGGGAGTGAAGCTGGTCAGGGGTATGAAGTGGGGGGGTGAAGCTGAGGGGGGTGGGGGGTGAAGCTGGCCAGGGGGAGCTGAGGGGGGTGAAGCTGGCCAGGGGGAGCTGAGGGGGGTGAAGCTGGCCAGGGGGAGCTGAGGGGGGTGAAGCTGGCCAGGGGAGCTGAGGGGGGGTGAAGCTGGCCAGGGGGAGCTGAGGGGGTGGGGGGTGAAGCTGGCCAGGGGGAGCTGAGGGGGTGGGGGGTGAAGCTGGTCAGGGGTATGAAGGGGGGGGGTGGGGGGTGAAGCTGGCCAGGGTTTGAAGGGGGATGAAGCTGGCCAGGGGGAGCTGAGGGGTGGGGGGTGAAGCTGGCCAGGGTTTGAAGGGGGATGAAGCTGGCCAGGGGGAGCTGAGGGGGTGGGGGGTGAAGCTGGCCAGGGGTTTGAAGGGGGGGGGGTGAAGCTGGCCAGGGGGAGCTGAGGGGGTGGGGGTGAAGCTGGTCAGGGGGAGCTGAGGGGGTGGGGGGTGAAGCTGGTCAGGGGGAGCTGAGGGGGGTGGGGGGTGAAGCTGGTCAGGGGGAGCTGAGGGGGGGTGGGGGGTGAAGCTGGTCAGGGGAGCTGAGGGGGGTGGGGGGTGAAGCTGGTCAGGGGGAGCTGAGGGGGGTGGGGGGTGAAGCTGGCCAGGGGGAGCTGAGGGGGTGGGGGGTGAAGCTGGTCAGGGGGAGCTGAGGGGGGTGAAATTGGTTAGGTATGGGGGAGATGAGGTTGGCCAGGGGGAGCAGATGGAAGAGGGGACAGGGTGAGTGGGGGGGTGAAGCTGGTCAGGGGTGTGGGGGCGGTGAGCCTGCCTGGGGTGGGGGGTGCAACGGACAAGAGACTGGCCAAGGGAGGGAGATGGCTATGAAGCAGAGGGCGGGTGGGGGTAAGGCTGTCATGATGTCAACAACAAGTTGCATTTGTATAGCACTTTTCACGTCAGAAAGACGCTTGCACCTGATCTGGGGATTGGAATCTGGAGGGCTGGAGGGCAAGGTGGGGTGGGGGGTGTCTTGATATCCTTCTTGAATACAGTAAATGCAACAGGTTTTTTAAGGATGAGTTTCATTGTAAGTAGAATTATAGCATTTCCATTTCCTCTCACAAATAACTGGTTACATTGTAATCTGCTTTCTGAAATACACTTTAGATTCCAGGATTGAGTGTACTGTTTGTGTACCTTATAGTATATTACATCAGTTCCTCCAAACTTAAGGGAAAAGGGGTTTTCATTCCTTTATTTCAGTGGCTTTGGGCACAGGACACAGCAAAGAAAATTCTGAAATGTTAAATGTTTGGTTTAATGTGAATTATTCTAGGATCTACCTGGAAAGTGCTGGGCAAAAGTCACCTTGGCTTATTCTAAAGCTGGTTTGAGCTCTTTAAATGTTAGTTATTAAAATGCTGATGTAGAAATCTCATTAAAGCTGCCATGGCCCATAATTATGTTCTCGGTAGGGAACAGGTAAAGTAGCTTACCAATGGGGAGGTTGAATTTAGGTTCCAAACATTATTAATTTTAAACATATGTTTCACCAAAAGACAGAGTGAAATGGAAAAATAAAAAAGTGGATTTGTGCGGTAAAGGTCCTCATTGCTCATCATCCTGATTGACAGGCCTCGAGTGGAGAACAATTCCATAAATGTGTGCACATTTCTGGTTATAAATCTTTGTTTATAAAAAATCAAATTTGTGAACCTAATCATCTTAGGAACAGGTAAGCTGCTTTACCTTTGCCCTGTGGTTTTATCTCTTAAAGTGTGTTGTTTTTGAGCAGTTTATGGATCATGTAAGTTATTCTATTTCTAGTTTGCTCACTGTGCTAACGTTGCACTTGAATTGCAGTGAAATCTCCTATTTGTACCATTGTTGATCCATGGAATGATTTTCAACCAGTGCAAAGAAAAAATGCCCCCCAGAATTGTTTTTACCATTAAAGATTGTAAAGGAACATATATTATAAGTTTGGATTGAAGGTGACCAGATACATAGGGATTTAAAATGAGTTTTGTACAACAATTGAAGATTGTTTTTGTTGAAAATGATGAGGACTGGATAAAAGCTCTCTTACGTTGTTCACTCAAAAGTCTGGAACAGATTGAGTGACTAAGGTGGTTTTGTTACTGTACTCTAAGTACATAAAGTAAAATTTTATAGTTAACTTAAGATAAAGTATTTCTTATTTGGTAGATTATTTGTGTGAAAATGCCTGACAACAAAACTGATTAAAAGATATAGTTGTGTGTCTTTGTAATGCTCTCAAAGTTTCTAATTTGTTCGTTTTATGTTTTCCAGTAGCTACTCTGTTGTATATTGTGGTTGTATTCAAGTTAAATTATATGAATTTAATTCATGAAAGAAACCCCTTAAAATTGTTAAAAATCGAAGTGCTACCAGAAAGTTGAAAGCTAAACTCACTTCTGTTTTGTGACTATTATTTTCAGCATGGCCCAATGGTAGCTCTCTCGTCTCTGAATCAGAAGGTAGTGGTTTCAAGCCCCATATTGGGACTTGGAATCACATAGTCCAAGCTGACTCTTTAGTGCAGTACTGGGGATGTATTTCATTGTTGGCGGTGCATCCTTTGGATGAGACATTACACCGAGGTCCCATCTGCTCTTTTCAAGTAGATGCCATGCCACTTTCGAAAAGAAAATGGAGTTTCTAGCTCGTGTCCTGGGCAGGACACCGGGAGAAACTCCTTTCTGTATTTGGGTTGCTGGTTTTCTCTTTTTTATTTCAGATTTATTTTCAAATGTTTTGACATTGTAGGCACGTTTTTTCAAATGCAAGGATTAATATAATTATTTATCTAATTGAAGCATTCAGGTGATTATAAATCATTTAAACTTCAATAGTGTGATTTATAACAACACTTTGGTTAGATTACTTGTTATCGCTTCCAGGTATTCATTGTTTAAAATAATCTATAAACCAAAGTACATATTGAACCAGAACCGTTTGCAAACAAATACACAGCCATTTTTATTGCCTTTAATTTTTTTTATTGACCCAACCAACAAAAGCAAAAATAAATCTGTTTTAATTTCCTTTTATCATGACATTTGTGATAGTAGCTTTTAATAGTGATTTGAATCAAGTAAAATTAATTGTGCTGTCATTTTTAAGAATTTCTAAAAATCATAGTCAGGTTCTTTTTACTTTAAAAGTGCTTGTTTGACTAATTGAATCATGATTTTTTGGGGGATGAAGCCCCGGATAAATGAAAGTGAAGAGGGATGTTATTGGATTCATTGTGAATGGGATAACACTTGATCAATCTGCCCAGTAGCTTGTGCAGCTGATTACAAGACAGCTTGTCAGAAAGCCCATGGAACTGATTAATACATTACGATTGATTCCAAATCAACAGTAGTAAGAACATATAAAAACTTCCAAGTGTCACTGAGAAGCAGATTAGACTTATCAACCATCAGACCTTGGGTTACTGCATGTTGCTTTGTTTTTCCAGGTTTTTGTCCTTGAGGTCTGTTCACCCTCAGGGAGAAACTGCTCATCTTTCTTGTCCTCCTCTCCCTCTCCAGATTCCCTAAAGCACTTTTTTTTATCGTGTGAGAATCGTGTCCAAAGAGTTAACTTAAAAGTTCTGCTTCACATGCTAATTGACCTGTGGATTTCCAGCATTGTATTACTGATAACAATAGGACTGGTTACCAAGCCTGTGCTATTGAAATGAGCGTGACACCAAGCTTCATTCAACTGTGTAATCACTTGTCTTCTGTTCACCTACCCCAGTATTTCAATCCACTTAAATTCATTAAGCATTTATGACGAACCCAGAATTTTATTTTAATGCTGGTTATTTAAAGAGTTCAGATACATGTGCTTTACAAACCTATGTCAGTACAATACACTACAAAATTACATTTGTATAGCGCCTTTCACATTGGGAGGATGTCCCAAGGCACTTAGAGAATGCAGAGAAACCTAGAATCTTCTGACCTGATCATGCAAATAATGTTGTACCAAAATTGTAAGATCTATAATGGGTGCTAACACGCTAGCTGACTTCATCTGAATATACTGACTACAAGCATACACTTCACACATTCTGCTTTAGAGTGATCTTCAGGTTAGTGATATCCAGAGGCAAATAGTACAGCATTTGCTTCTGAATGTCTTGAAATGCCTAGTTGTGTACTGTCTTGTCCATGTTTTGTGCTGGAGATTCATGAAAATGTCTCGATAGATGTTACTTTGTAGTTTTATTGGGGCAGCATCAGTAAGTAATTTAAGCAGATGAGGTTATTATAACCAAGATTCAAGTGATGAGCTGTTGCCAATTAAAGTTTTCTGAGCTTTTTTGGCAGAATGTGGTCATGTCTGTGTGCTGTGTTCCACTGTCCAACGCCCACAAACATATTGAGTAATACCTGTCAACAATAATGCCAGATTATGATTCTAAGGTGGGCGGGTGGCAGATTGACAGATTGCTGTTCACTGCAGGAGTTTTGGTAAATCTGGAGGTTGTGCTTTCCACGCATTTTACTGGTTTACCATCACTGCGTAGATTAGGTCTATAGTTTCAAAAGTGGTCAGACATCTGTTTCTTGCTAGATTGAGCCAGTGCTCTGTGTTTTCGCACACATATGAAGTGCATTCCTGTGTGTAACAAGATACAGTTCTTTGGATTTCTTGGAGGGAAACATGATAGAACTACTTCAGTTCAACTAAGGTTTAACTGCTGGCTCATTTAAACATTAGTTGAACTGAAGTAGTTCTGTTGCAAAGTTCAAGCCCTTTTAGATGAAGGAAGTATGTTGTAACGGGACAGTACATTGTGGTACTAATGCAGTTCTGAATAAACTGATATTCATAAATTCAGTGCCATAGCCAATTATGTAACATAATATTCTGGACATGAATAGAATAAAGCAAAGGTAATAGTGGTCCAGAGACTCTTACTAATGCAGTAATGCTATTGAGAAATTGCAGAATATTCTGTGATCTAATAAGTTAGTGGTAACACTTACATGCATATTTATGCGTATAAATTTCTTCAGTGCCTTCCATCGTCTTTAAAAACAAAGTGTAGAGCAATGAACAGAGAGGTTTTGTTGAAATTGTATTATGTTTCAACATGAGGTTGCTTTATTTATCTTTGAGTTGGATAAATCATACTGCATTTCTTAGTTAAACAATGTACAATATTCCAATAAATGTTTTCAAGTTAAATATTGTAATAGATCCCAATAACATTATTTGTTCCAAATTCTGTAAGCAAATCCAAAGTTTGCTCAAGAGTTTGGAATAGTTTTCATATTATGCATAGAACCATATTTGTAACTAACATAATATAGCTAAATCTACAGTTTAATAATTTTTGTGTTTTTGCATTCTTCAATACACATGGCCAGAAAAAATGGTTACTGTATCATTTTAATCTTCAATTCAAAATAGTCAGAAGTGTTGCTTTCACATTTCATTCCTAGTTCTATTATACACTAGTTCCATTTGAGGGTGTTTTTCACAGCTTGCATGTGCTTTTTGTCTAGTTTCACATTGTTTAACAATACACTTGTTGTTCAATTCACTCTCGGGTGATTACGACTCAATGTCACAATTTTCTTACTAGTCATATTGGATTCAGTTCCATCACAATGTCAACATTAGTATGCTGCCGTAAGACGAAATGTACAGGGTGACCAAAAAGTTGTGATAACTACCCTATTACCTAAAAAAAACAAAAAGATAATTATTTTTATTAAACATTGTATGGTATCACGACTTTTTGGTCACCCTGTATTTTAAGAACTACTTGGGTGTGGGAAGAGGAGAGGGGTGGAGAAAATTGATTCCTTGTGTCCTGGGGTTAGGGTTATCACGCCAAAATGCCTCGAAGCGCTTCACAGTTAAGTGTTAAGTGTATTTAACAGTATATTTTTGAGCAAACACAGCAGCTAATTTGCACAAAGAAATGTTCCACAAACGGTCAGGAAGTTAACAATCAATTTAACTAATGAAATCTGGAGTTGCTACTTTGCCCAATTTTTATAGCAGAAAAACATTTGCTTAACTGTCTTGAGAAGCCACGAGTGAAAGTGCACAGTTTTATTGTTTATAATGAATTTGGTGGTAAGTGAGTTAAAGTCTCTTTGTTTGGAACAGAAGAGAAATTTAGTCCATCAAAAAAACTGGTTTAGAAATCTGTCACCATTGCAGTAGCTATGGCTAATATTTGTTATCGGTTGGATTGGGTTGTGCTCAGCCATGTAATTATTCATTATAGCGAACCTATAATTTTTCTTATTCTGTTTACAGGAGAGCTCACACATTGACAGTATTGTTCATCCTCACTTGTGCTCTTGGTTATGTTACTTTATTGGAAGAAACCCCTCAAGACACAGCCTATAACACAAAGAGGTAAGCAGAGGGATCTGGCAAAGAGCAAGTGAAATATTCCACTTTCAGAGCTGAGATCCATTGCCAAATTTAGTTTATTTTGTTTTTTTTCCTTTTTTCATTCTATTTTTAAATCCATAAGGAGTAGTTGCTGTGACAGTCTAAGATCTAACAAAAAGGAGATGTCCTTGTAATAGTTGTACTGTGGTCATATTGATCTAAAAATCCTACATCTGAAAATTCCATCCAATTTCAGGCAAATTGACTAATTTCCCACCACTCTATCATCTTGCTAGTTGCCTTAATAACTGAGATGAAAGATTCGGAAAAATTGCTGGAGTTTGGAAGGATGACTGTTTGTGGTGCTTGGTTGGCAGAACTCTCCCATCATTAAAGCGGTTCCAGGAGGCTTTGATATCTCGGACCTAACTACAAACACAATGTAAAATAAGCACTTTGAGACGTCCTCCTGACATGAAGGGCTCTATAGCAGTGTAAATTGTATGTGATGTAAAATGTTAGCAACATGGCCACCTGTGTTTATGAATTGAAGGAACCTTTTGCTGCAAAAGGAAAGTTGGAACAGAATAAAGGATACATATTCTGTGCAAACAGATTTGGATCTTGTTTTGCATCCAAGCAAGAAATAGTGACCAGACTTTTAAATCAGTACACACAATCCTATGTGTACCAAGGTATTGTATATTATTTGAACAATGAGAGTCAGTGGTGGCATTTCACAATTTTGCTGTTTGTAGTTTGTATTAAGATCCCTATGTAAGCAATGGGTTAGGTAAAATGCTGACAATTAATCATTGTGAAGGAGTTTGACACAGGGAAAACTTGGTATAATTCAAAGCTGCCTAGAAGTTTCACTCGTGAAAGGTAGAATGACAATGTTGGCCTGAATTTATCCAACATTTTGAAGTAACAATAATAATAATAATCCTTGCAATTGATACAGCGGCTTTCCCAGTTTCTTGACGTCTCAAAGCGCTTCACAGAATTTACTGTAAAGTGAATTGACTGTTTATTTGTGGGCGACTGCAGCCAATTGCACACAGCAGTGTCCCACAAAGCAGTCGTGAATTGAGTGACCAAATTGTTATGCTTTTTTTCTTGAGAGATTATCAGGCATGTAGAGTAAGGAAACTTGCCCAAGGTTTCACCCTGCCGGGAATCAAACCAGGTCTCTCGCTTGCAAGGCTAGTGCTCTAACCACTGAGCTACAGGACTCTACGGTTTTACACTTTCAAGGTCTTACAGAAGACCTTGAAAAAAAAATTCTGAACTATTTTGGTGCAGGCTGTAATCAGCACCTCTTTGGACAAAAGGCTGTAAGCATTTCTCATTGTACGCCTCTTTGTTTTTCAGAGGGATTGTCGCCAGCATTCTTGTGTTTTTGTGTTTTGGAGTCACTCAAGCAAAGGACGGGCCGTTTTCCAGACCTCACCCAGGTACAATACTGACAGCTTTATAGTACCAGTTCTCTCACAATTTTTGGATAACATGTTACATAGAACATTACAGTATAGTGCCAGGTCATAGTGACGCCCTCCAAAATATACAATCAATTCACTTTACAGTATATTCTGTGAAGCGCTGTGAGGTGTCTCAAAGACGTGATAAGGCGTGATATCAAATGTATGGATTATAATAATTATATTCGGTTCAACTAACTTACCTATGAAATATACACTCATTGAACTTTACAATAAATCTGTGAAATGCTTTGTGACAGCCTTCCGATGTGAAAAACGCTATATGAAATGCAAGTGTTATATCTTATGAATAATAATTTTTAAAATGTGGGGATGGAAAAAGTGTGGAGATTTTCATTGCTGTGTGTTTGCTTCTGTTGATTCCTTTGTGTGCGTGTGTGTGTGTTGAGCTGTGAGGGAGAGGGTGGGTAATTTGGTGGCTTGGCCATGAATATAGTAGTTTATTTTTTGATTTTTAAAAAAGTGTTAAAACTGCAAATTTTCTTTCCCAGCATACTGGAGATTCTGGTTATGTGTCAGTGTCGTGTATGAACTGTTCCTCATTTTCATACTTTTTCAGGTAAGAGATGAATCCTTCTCGCTTATTTTATTATTCATAATGAGGATTATTATTTATTTGTATTCGAACACAACAGGAAGCTGCTTCCGATTCCACATACTTTTGCGGTAGCTGCGTACGTGTCCAGTCTTTCTCCCTCTTAACTATTTCCAGGTGTCTCAGCGTTTTGAACAGTCTGGATGGAGGTTAAAATCCTGAAAGTTAATTTGTAATTTTTTATACCAACAAACCAAATTTATGTCGGAGAAAATTGCATCCTGATACCCATGAACTAAACCCATCGATTTGCAATCTTTAATCGCTTTGATAGGATGAACATTTTCTAATGTGCAAGAGATACTGGTGTTTCAAAATAAGTACTTGTAATGACAGATTAACCTTGTGCTGAAAATAAATTAGTCTGCTGTCAGTTACTAGGAATTCACTGTTCAGCTGAGTGTACATAATTCGGAGATTTGAGCTACTAATTACCTGCGTCAATAGAAAAGTGCAGCCGCACTGCAAACAGCGTCCTCAGCTACAATCCCACTACAAATGTAGTTTCAGTCCAGCAGGCCTCTGTACACACGCGTGTTCTCTCCTGTACCAGACTCCCTGACCTTATCACCCCCATCTTTGCCCAACTCCACTGGCTTCCCATCACACAGTTCGAGATTCTGATCCTCACCTTCAAAGCCCTCCCAAGGCCTTGCTCCCCCCTACCTCTGCGACCTCCTAACCCCCTACCAACCTCCGCTCACCGGGCTCCTGCCTGCTTCACGTCCCCCGCCTCGCCCACACACCACTGGAGGGTGGGCTTTCTGCCCCCCTTCCCCCAGCCTCTGAAACTCCCTCCCGCACTCCCCTCTGCCTCACCCCCTCCCTTGCCTCCTTCAGGACCCGTCTCAAGAGCCCCCTCTTCGACCGTTCCTCCAATTATGCTCCTTCCCCACCCCACCTGCCCTCCACACTCTCGGATCCTGACCCCCAGCTCGGGTCCGAAATACTTGATTGTCCAGCGCCTTGGGACATCCTCCCGCCGTGAAAGGTGCTATAAAAATTTTATTTTGTAGTTTATATTTGTGAGTGGCTCTATATTTGTGAGTGTCTGTGAGTGTGTCTCTCCTCTCTGTGCGTGTGTGTTTGTGAGTCTCTCTGTGAGGTTGATAGTAAAATGCACCAATCAACTCCCTGGAATTTTCTGCAAACCCCCCCCCCAAAAAAAAATCTCCCCGCAATTTTGGCAAATCTCTATATTTTTTAGGGAAATATTTTTGCATTTTTCTATTGGCCCAGCTAATTACCCAGCAGTAAGTAGGAACCTACTTGTTAGTCAATTGGTGGATCACTTTCCCGGAGTAATAATTCCACCAAAACAAGAATAATAATTTGGTCACTCAATCCACAACTGCTTGTGGGGGACACTGCTGTGCGCAATTGGTTGCCACGTTTTGCTCACAAAACACACAGTCATTACACTTTAAAGTATATTCTGTGAAGCGCACCCAATACAGCTAGTCTTAACAGTTTTTACAGCGCGGTTTCTCATTTGGTTGAGGATGATAAGCAAAGCCTATCTTAGAGGATATTTGAAGAAGCATCTGTGTTAAGCATCAGATTCATTCAATTGAAATTCTCATTCATGGCTATTATATTTTTGAAAATCCATACCATTGTAATGCTATTTAATTCAAACCTAAAAGTAGTAAAATACAGGCCCAAAGAAGTTTGTAATTTTATGGTTATGAATTTGCTAATCGTTAGTTGGCCTTGAATCAGGGCCAGATTAACCAAATCTAAAATGCTCCCAGATAGTGCATCGAATGAAGCCTGCCAAAATAGGGCTAGATGTGAGTGCGTTATTTTGCTCATTCTGATATCAAAGGCAGAAACCATTATTGTTATGATATCATGTGTATTATGATTCTGTGATGTTATAGTGTACATTGAACCTAGTGCAGCTCTGTAACAGCCACTAATACCCTCTTTCCCCTATCTATGATCCCGATAATTTCAAGGATTATGAGCATTTTATATGGGCTTGTGAACAGCAGCATATTTCGGAAGTAGGTTTTAGAAATTGAATAATCTCTGTGTCACTCTTTACGTTTGACTTTTCTTTTCACAGACTGTGCAGGATGGACGTCAGTTTATGAAGTTCATAGATCGAAAACTCGGTGTTCCTTTGCCAGAGAGAGGCTATGGTGGGAATTGCCTTATCTATGATCCAGAAAATAAGACTGATCCTTATCACAATATCTGGGTAAGACTCTGAAATGCATTCCTATATCAATTATTCTTTAACCTTCTGCACTCTTTCATTCCCCCTTCCCCAATAGCGAGTTAGTGGACTGAAACAGTTATATCAACTCATTATACCTTTTGCCCAAGATCACTATCGGAACCAAAACATTGCTTGAGGACCACTTGTAAATGTACCAATGTGTGGCATAAAAGGAATATTTTGCATTATAAAAATTATATTCCATATTTCAGTTACTAAAATACATTTGTTGCTTTGACACTTAGTTATTCATTGCATTTAGACATTTAATCTAACCTGTATAATTTGTCATTTGCCATAATTATACTGGATTTATGATGTTTAGCTTTTTTTGATGTTAGCTAAGATAAGGCATTCAGCAAAAAATTTATGTAGTTAATTATTTTAATTCCACTGTGAATATGAAATTGTGGAGCCTCAAACCTGTTAGTTTTCACTGCTCTTTATGAAGATATGCCATTTAGAGGGTTTCAAGAATAACTGGGTGTACAATACATGAAACCTTTACTTCCTCGGCAACGGTTAGGTTTTGAAAAATGCTAATTTTCAATAGAGGGATTTTCAAATGCTGATTTGTAGAAACTCACTCAATACTGTAGCTAAAACATAGCTTTTGGTTCATTCTTACTATATCTACTCAGTCCAGATCCTGTTCTGGACATTAAATAGTTTATGCTCTGAAGCATATTACATGTAAATGTGTGAAAAGGGAAGAAAGTGAAAAGATTTTGTTTTCTCCATTATTGCTGCTCCCCCCTAAAAAAATTATCTGATAAAAGCAAATTGAGTCCTTAACAGTTCATGCAAAGAGTTAAAATGAATTTTATTAAGAATGCGGCAAGTATTTAATGTAAAATAATAGAATAATATCTGTTTTGTTTTAGGACAAGTTGGATGGATTTGTGCCAGCACATTTTCTAGGCTGGTACCTAAAGGTAAAGACGAGAACTGGGTTAGCCTTATTGCTGCTGTTGATTAATTGACCTATGACAATGTTTAATTCTGCTTGTAAATCAGTGCTGCTCTGTCCTGGCCGGTAAGAGACTCTGCCAAGAACAGATCGGCGAGTGACTAGAATCCATCCACTCGAAATATCCACTCCTGTGTGGACTCTGCACTATAGGGCAATTAGACCTGTTTATGGAAGTTTGAGTGTTTCTGGTTCCTTAAATAAATGTTATGTAACTTTTTCAAAGGCCAATACAACTTGCGATTTTCACATAACCTTGTGCCACCGGTTCTCCTGGGGACAAACAGATGGGATTACTATAAGGGGCGTGGGAAGGTTAATTTACACAATAGCCAACGAAAGGACCAATATCTATATTGATTACTATGAATGCTTTATATAACTTAACCATGTATTTGGTGGAGAATAACTTAATGCTATGAACAGGGAGTACGACATTGAGAAGTAAATGAGACAAAGCATATGCAATTCCTGCTCGCATTTATCTACTACTGACGAAGTGCCCATTAAGCAAACACAATGATTCTCAGGAACTGTATGCATATGTGAAAGGTTTCTGATTGGATTCAAGTGTTTTGATACTTTTTAATATGAAAAATTAAAAAGTAAGCAAGCTACTGTAAAATGACAGTCCATTTGAGTAATTCTGCAAGGAGAGAGAAGTGGAGGGAGCTACTAAAAATGCATTTGAACAGTTTTAGTCCATTTGTGTCCACATTGTCATAAGACTTTTAGTGTGCTGAACCATGATCTCGGATCATTATTGCCAATGCACCACCATCTCTCTATCCTTTTCCTCGGATGCTCTTGGTACCATTTCCTGCCTTCCTCCCAGCATGTGAGGTTGGAATGGGGTGGTTGCCTTACACATTTATTTCATGGATTAGCCACTTTCATAAAATTATTCTGAAACTTCTTTATTTTCTTCCTTTTGTTCTTTTCTGACTAGACACTGATGATTCGAGACTGGTGGATGTGTATGATAATCAGTGTGATGTTTGAGTTCCTGGAATATAGTCTGGAGCATCAACTGCCGAACTTCAGTGAATGCTGGTGGGACCATGTATGTACCTGATTTTCTCTTATGCAAGAGATATCTTGAAATATTTATAATTTTAAGTGTACTTATCACGCTGAAATCATTACCCAACAAATCATACTTTAATAAAACTATTTAAAACAAAATCATTGCTATATGAATCTGAACAGTGAAAAGCCAATTAGTTATAATGATGAAGAAATGTGGCAGAACCCTGTTGGTCCTCGAGCTGAGCTCTTTATAAGGTTTGCTTTGCACTAGTCGTTGGTTCTTTGTAGCCTGAATAACAGTAATCATTTTCATACACAGGCCATTCATTCAAATTAAAACTTTATCAAATAATGTAAGTGGCTACTAGTTCATTGCTAGTTCTTTTTTCTGTTGTACTTGTTCACTATTTTGTCCTTGATAAGGATTACGGAGCATTAATGCTGGGAAATGGAACACATTTCTATTTTTGGTATAATGGAAGACATTTTCATCTTGGTACCTGATGTCTACTCTAACACAAAGTGACTTAACCTCCAACAAAATGGTGTTTCCTTTTCTCACAACAGCCTTCCTTTTGACCTCTTTGAGTGAGACTGTATTTGATTTGAATTATGAGCAGTTTTGTGCTGCGCACTGAAGCCCATTAGGAACTAGGTCAGTGCAGCTCAAATTCATTTCATTTCGAATCTCAAAAGCTGACATAGAAGGCATGTAACATTTCGAAGAGGGACATGATGTGCATGACTTTCATACTGCAAGGCTGGCCTATATTTTGATTCTATTTCTCTGAAGTGGGGGGAAAAAAGTGTTCTAGTCTACTGCACAAATGTATTTGTAATATTCAGCCTGTAGTTTAGCTAGTTGACTGTCATTTTTTACTCTGGCAGATGTGACGAGTTAACAGTGTGACAGGCATGTGACATCCAGAAGAGACGATGTGCATGGCTAAATGGAAATCGAGCTTGATATGTGTTCCTATCTCCAGATTAAACATCCTGCATGAAAATTGATATGCTTTGCCAGTCTTCCCTATATGATTGACAGTGCACTGCTAGATATTTTATAGTATTCCAGCCTCAGCGATGTACTCAAATCAGAATATTTGTTAATAAAAATAACAAAACCTGTGCAACTTATTGTCAGGATGAAGAGGTGCACAAGAAGCTGATATATTTTACCCAACTTTTTTCACTTCCGGTCATTTTTCTAATGACTGTAGTATTTTTCTTGCTGGACTGATCCGCTCTGCTGGCTTTGATTTTTCACCACTTTGTAAAGATTTTAGAAATATTTTACTCAATTGGATTTCAGTTTAAAATTTATAAGGAATGTTTTTTTTAGCAAATGGTGTTGTTAGAGATCTCCAATTTTGGAAAATGAGACACAGTACAGTATTGTATCGCTTCCTTTCTCTTCCCTTCCCTGTCTCCTACTATAAAAGCTGTGTGATGTTAGTCATCTGCTTTTCTTTCTAGTGGATAATGGATGTGATTCTGTGCAATGGATTTGGAATCTACTGTGCAATGAAGACACTGGAATGGCTTTCAATGAAGCCATATCACTGGCAAGGACTCTGGAATATTCCCACTTACAAGTAAGTTAACTTAGTTCTAAGGCAGGAGTCAATTCTGAGGAAACATGTTTTAATCATTGCACTGGTTGTAGAATAAAGGTTGATAACAAAGTCTGTAGAAAGAGCAAGTGGATATCAGAATTTAGTTAGTGGTGTTGCAATTCATTTACTGAGCATGGTGGGATGCTGGCACAGGGACTATTTGAGTTCAATTGACTTATTTATTTCCAGAGGCAAAATCAAGCGGATTGCTTTCCAGTTTACACCATACAGCTGGGTTAAGTTTGAATGGAAGCCAGCTTCGAATCTCCGCAGGTGGCTGGCAGTTTGTGGAATTATTTTCATGGTAAGGATCTGCTATGATATGTTTACCTGATGCATGATGTGTGGCAAAACAACAGCAGCATTTAGCAGTGTAATTCAGTAGTCAATGTTAGAATTTGGAGCTTTTTAAAATCTCTGCTCCCTGTTTTGCCCTTTAAATTATTTGCCATTTGCTTTTTTTGTTTTTGTTTTATGACTGCTGTACAGTGCAATCTGGTCCTCTAAGTTTTCTCCCCAGTTAATGAGGCATGACAGTCTCGATAAATTCCCCTAACACACTTTCCTCCAAACAAAAGGGACGCTTGTCAGGTTTCTTCTGTGAATATTATTAATGTTTCTCGATGTTTGGTTAGAATGTGTAGCTGGTAATGGATCTCTTTCCCCCCCACTCACACCGTTCCCAAGATCTCCCATTTTGTGGTATACTAAATAGTGATGATGTTTGAGCCGGGGTTTCTCATCTCTGTGTGGTCGGGGGACCTAATTTTGAGATCTTTCTTTTAGGATCAATTTCAGGTTGAGTGTCTAAAACAACATTCAAATTGGCTTTAGTAGTAATGCTAAACAACAGGTTACATTTTGTTCACAATCAGTAAAATATTGTACTTGTTATAGTGATGAATGCTCACTTATATAGTGATGAATGTAAAATTAAAGTTGCATTTTGTGCAGTAGTAAAGATTTTTATTTTAAATTTCATTGTACTTCTATCAATAGTGACTTTATTTACCTAGCAGTAAGTAGGAACCCGGTTGTTAGTCGATTGGTGGATTGCTTTTCCTGGGATAATAATCCCTTCAAAACAATAGATTAAAATTTTAGATAATTATAATTTGGTCACTCAATCCACAACTGTTTGTGGGACACTTCTGTGTGCAATTGGCTGCCGCCAATTTTTATAGTTTCACTCACAAAATACAGTCAATTCACTTTCCAGTATATTCTGTGAAGCGCTTTGAGAAGTCTCAAAGACGTGATGAGGGGCTATATCAAATGCAAGGATTATTATCATTTACAAATGTAATTGTTGAGTCTGGTTTTATTCAGAAGTGATATTTGTTTTTTTGCAGTTCTTACTTGCAGAACTGAATACCTTTTACTTGAAGTTTGTGCTCTGGATGCCACCTGAGCACTACTTGGTCTTACTGCGCCTCGTTTTCTTTGTACACGTGGGAGGCATAGCAATGAGAGAGATTTACGACTTTATGGATGATCTGTAAGTAAAAGCTTCAGCAAGAAAGACTGATCAAAGGACACCTGTTCTCTAAACGTCTGCAGTAATCTGAATTCTCTTTCATCCTGAGTATTCATTGCTTATTTCGTGCCATCAGTGTAGATTTTGAAGTTGCTGTAACTCTGAAACGTGGAAAATATTTGTTTAAATGCTTCAATTTTTTCATGTATGAATAGTTAAGAAAAATATAAGGGTTTGCCAGTCCATGTAATAAACCTTTCCTATTTCTTCCCTCTTATTCTGCTTAATATATAGCATTTTAATAGATTTACTTTAGCATACTGGTTAATGCTGTTACATCACGCTATTTGTCACATGAGGTAAAGTTTATCTAACTCCATTGTGTTTTAATGTGAAGAGTATTAAAATGTAATACAAAATTATATTTGTACAGCACCTTTCACGTCGAGAGGACATCCCAAGGCACTGGACAGTCAGGGATTTGGACTCAAGTAGGGGGTTGGGATCAGGAAGGGCGGAGGGCAGGGAGGGTGACCGAAGGCACGGTCAAAGAGGAGTCTTGAGACATGCCTTGAAGGAGGTGAGGGAGTGAGGTGAAGGAAATGTGGGATGGAGTTCCAAAGGGTGGGAGCAGAGAGGCTGAAGGCCCGACTGCCGATGGTATTAAATAGCAGATAATAAGAACTGTAATCAAACACTTTCTTTCTAAAATATAGCTTTCATAAGTCGTTTAACAGTAGATCTAATAGGTTGTCAAATCTAGAGCAGTTTTATGTACTATAGTTTGTATTTCAAATATAAGTCAAGCTATCCAAAGCTTCATGGGACAGGTTAATATAAAGATGAGGTAAACTGCCATTTAATTAAGTTGAAGCCAATGTGTAGCAAGATATCTTGCTATTTCCGCTTTTGGTAAACTAGCTGCTAATAGTTTTGAATTGAGTTGTTACCCTGGTATTTTTGTCATCTCTGTGCAGGAAATTCCATAAAAAGCTGGGCCAACAAGCCTGGTTGGTGGCTGCCATCACAGTGACAGAATTTCTAATCGTGGTGAAATATGACCCACATACGCTTACATTACCGTTGCCTTTTTACGTCACGCAGTGCTGGATCCTAGGATTCATGCTAATCCTGACTTGGACGATATGGCGTTTCTTCATACGGTAAGTACATTTGTGAATATGTATGGTTCTATTCTGTTTGACCGATGGCTGTTTTCACTGCCTTCTAAAGTTTACATAATTTCACATCTAAAACTATTGAGACACAGGCAGTAAGGATTTGCTATCCCTTATGTACCCACAATGGCCTTGAGCTTGAGGCACACTTCCACGTGCTTGAAAGATGACTATCTCATACGTGGATTGCTGATGAGTTTTTTAAGTCTGTCATACAATATGCAGTGTAATTTCTATTAATGTCTTTCATATCTCATGGAGATGGGATTCCATCACACTCTAATAACCAGAACTGCTTTTCCTTTCAAAATTGGTTTTGAAAGGAATGTTCCAAACTTATGCAGCCAACTGATGTCTCCAGGGGCACATGGGGCTCTTCTGTGGCTGAAGTGCATCTTTTTGAAGCAGAGCGCCCCTGACTTACAATCTGTGTTTGTGTAAATTTTGATTGTATGTTCTGAAAGTCTGCCAGTTTCTCTATCTAAAGTGCAGTGTGTGCATCCATGGATGTTGAATGCTGCTTTTTATTTGCTCAGAAGTACTCTATAGAAGCTTCTTTATGATATGCCTCAAATCAAATGTTATGGAACTGTAACAACATTTCCTCTTTCATACTGAGGGAAGAGACACCCAAAGCCACTAATTACAGAATACATTGCGCAGTTCTGAAAGAGTAAATTGTTGTTTTCGGTGGTATGTGTACAAAAGTGTTACAACATGAAAAATATTTCTAGGTGTTTGTGTATTGTCCTGACAGATGGCTTGCATGCTTTGGTAAGTAATCCTGACCTACAGGTATTGCTTGTGTGCCTCACAGGTATGTCAAGAATTCTCCATCCTAAAGCCAGGGAGTAATCTGGACGTTCACCTTCACTCTTAAGCTTGAGTCTGTATCCCCTTTTAGGAGAAGGGCATGAATGCATGGAGGTTCAAGAGTGGAAAGCCAAAGAGCTCAGATTGGCCCATGTTCTAAGTTTGACCACCATATACCTTACAGAAGCTGGTTTTGACCAAATAAAAATTGAAAGTGCTTAGTCATAGAGTTTCATATGAGTGTGGAGATAGGTTGGGAATGCTGCTGGACTGGATGAAGGTAAATGCCATTCAGATACCAAAGGGGAATCCAATACATCTAACTCAGCAAAAGTAATACGCTTTCAAATGTTAAAGTCTAGCACCAGTCCATTTGGGATGTTCATTTCCTAAGATGTATTTGGACAATCAACAAATGCAAAGATTATTAGCTTTGTAATTATGAGAATTTGAGATTTTTTGAAAAACGTGACTTCTGGTAGTTTGGGGAGATGATATGCTCCCAAGGCCATTGTTTTTATTAAGAAATGCTTTAAGATACTTGCAAAATTCTTGCCAAGTTGAGAACTTTCTGGACATCAGCACTGCAGAGGAGATATTTGGTATATTGTGGAAATGTGTTTGAATTAGTTATTGACTTTGAGGAGTTCTTGACCAAAACAATAAGACATAATTAAATAATGGTGCTTCAACTTCGAAACGGTGAATGTCTTCCTCCCATAACATTCTGAAATTATCCAGTTGGTTGACCAGTGCCATTCAGAGCAGAACAAGTAGATCTCAGATACAAGGGAAGCCGGGGGCATGCAAGAAAACTTGGAAGGTCAGTTCAGGAGTGGCTAAGAGGACTCGGTGCATGTCAGAGCAACAAGAGAAGCAGTGTGAGAAAGCAACTATAAAAGCTGAATACGTCATGATGGGAGAAAGTTGTAGGAACAGGAATAGTCTCCAGGTTAGAATGGTTTTGTGCACAAGAATAATGCATGTTAAAATGTTTCCTGATTGATGTGTAACTTGTTGCGGATAACCTGAAAATGAGGGTTATGTTTGGACTCTGCTCCTAATATAAATGACAAGACATGACTGATAAAATTATGCGAGAATTATTTTTTAAAAAGCAAAGTCTTCAGAGAAAGATATTTCAAGTAAATTTACTTGTGAAGGACGGAACTCCTTAACGAAGAGTCAGGCTGTTCCAACTCTTATTACAATGTTCCAGTATCACCAGCTTACACAATGAAATCCTGTTTAGCTCAATTTCAAGTTGAGAAGGAACAACTTTGCAGAGTGTCTCTTTCTGTTTGATGTTTGAATTACATTGTTGACAGTATATTTTGTGGGCGAAACATGCGTCTTTTCTGAGATCATAGGGTTTGGCAGCTTAGTTTCTTGAATAGTATATACTTTTAAAGAAATTGGTAAATGCACATATGTTGAAGTGTGCTTGTAACTTGGTGTGTGTATAGTAATCTGGTCATGCCATCTGCTTGTTATCGTGTGATGCAGTGAGCAAAATATAACCATCTAGACATTTCAGTAGATTTACAGTATATTTAGAAATTGACCCAGTCTTTTGAATTAATATTCTATGTGATATGTTTAGTTAGGTTGCTAACTATAGACTAAATAATAATTTGGTCACTTAATCCACAACTGTTTGCTGTCTGGTATAGGCTGCCTACAAAATATACAGTCAATTCACTTTACAGTATATTCTGTGAAGCGCTTTGAGACATTATGAGAAGAAGTGATAAGGCGCTATATAAGGATAATATTATAATGAACCTATATTGCAGACCAGTAAGTAAAATATAATCTTTAATAAAAAAATGCCTCATTTTGATTTATGTCCATTGCTACACTCCATTAAGACTTAAGGTGGAGTGGCTGTATTGTCTCTTTAGGAGGCACATAAGTAGCAAAGAGGCGATTTGTAACAGAGATCGGGTAAGGTAAATCAACAGGCAGGTTACCCTTGGCTGCTCTGCATGTCCATAAATTGCTGTTTACAGTAAAACATTGATGAAAATGGAGTAAAATGAAGATTATCTGCCTGTTGTTTGGGTAAACAATGAGATCGGGGTGGGTGGGGAGGAAGGATAAAAGAGTAAAAATAGGAAATACAGAATGTGCCTTTTATGTACACTATATGGCTACTGCCGGTTAAGAAACTCGATTGTTTTTTTTGACTGGATTAAAGCACAGTTCATTTGTATATATTATTTGTTGCCAAATGGTATTTGTTGAACCTGCGCTGTGATAGGAATGTAATCCACCTTGAACTTGTGATAGGAATGTAATCCACCTTGAACCTGTGATAGGAATGCCATCCGCCCGCGTCTGATATTCTTCAGCTTTAGCTTGAAATCTGATGTATAATGTAGTTGTTTTTTTCAAGTGTGTGTAGCCTGTTCAAGACAGATTTCTCCTGTGTGAAGTATGAAAGGGAAAAACATCACCAAGAACACATAATAATAATAATCCTTGCATTTGATAGAGCACCTTATCATGACTTCCAGACATCTCAGAGCGCTTCACAGTACATACTGTAAAGTGAATTCACTGTATATTGGTGGGTGAAACATGGCAACCAATTGCGCACAGCAAGTGTCCCATAAAACAGTCGTGGATTGAAGTGACCAATTTATTATTGTGTTTTCTTTTCTTGAGGGATTATTATCAGGCATGTGGAGTAAGGAAACTTGCCCATGGTTTCACCTTGCTGGGAATCAAACCCAGGTCTCTCGCTTGCGAGGCGAGTACTTTAACCACTACAGGACTCCACAATAAAATTGTATAAGACATTATCATATAAACCAATGGCCCAACTGCACTGGATAATGTAAACTGAGCACCATCTTACAGTATAATTTGAAAATGCATGGAAAGCTTACTTCTGAAAGTGTCGACCTCTACCACTATACTGGTTATTTGCAGCTTCATGTGCAAATGATGTATCAGAGTCAGCAACCCAACCTTTATTTGATTTGTTCCTTTTCCCCCCTGTTTTCAGTGGGAATGTGCACGTTCAGTGAGGTAGGTAGTGCTATCTTTTTTATTTCAACTTCTTTTTCTCTCACACTCCCCTCATTTTCTCACTTCCACGAAAAGGTCTTAAACTTGCACAGAAAGTTGTACAACTTTAATCATCTCACTCCTGTTTTGTGTGGTGCATGTTTGTGAATATAGGGAATGGGATCATTGGAGTGTTGTTTCCTTTCTCTTCCATGAATGCCATGTTCAGTCTTTGCTGCTAATACTCTGTTTTTAAATATGTATTATAATCAATTTTTATAATTCCTGACCAGTTGTTAAATGTTGCTTCCAGATTCCTTTCCCCATCAGTATTCTGCAGTTTATGGAGGCAGATTCCAAAACTCAGAAACTTATTACAAGTTCAGAGAATCAGTTGAGTTTTACAGACTTGATGCTCAGTGTGTCAGCTCATAGAATATATGATGTAAAATTGCTTTGTCTTGTCTGATTGTATGTGATACTCCAGAATTGAGGTAATGAACATCTCACACCTCAAAAGAGGATTATTCACGCATATCTGCAGATTGCAAGCCTTTCACAACCATCTCCTATCCTAGAATGTGTGGCGGTGAATTGCAGTTTGTGTGTGGGGGGTTTTAGACTGATGACTGTACAATATCTTCCCCATGTGACTCACATTTGGCAGTATTTGGGTATACAACAGCAAAATTATATTTGTAAAGTGCCTTTCATGTCGGGAGGACGCGCAAGGCACTGAACAGTCAGGGATCAGGACCCGAGAGTGGTGTCAACCTCTATCACTATACTGGTTATTGGTAGCGTTGTGTGTAAATTATGTTGTACTAGTCAGCAACCCAAGAAATGGTCCTGTATTAAATTCAGGAAGCTGTACCATTCACATTCCCCTGGGATTGTACAAGTCTGGACAGTATCATACCCTTTTTGGCTGTCTGATGTCTATACCTGATCATGTAAGTCATTAATTTTTTCAGCCAATTTGAGTTTTTACAATTTGCACCTCCTAAACCAGGGTATGTAAGCCTATTGTCTTATATTACTCTAGATCCGTGTGTATATGCTGGAGCTGTTTGCTCACTCCCCACTTTCCCAAGAGATCAAAGGGTTTGCTTGCACTGAGCTTCAGTTTTACTGCCTTTTTCATTGGGCACACACTTCTTGGAGCACTTGACTTAAAATCTTCCAAGTAGTATTTTAAAATAATTCAGGAATTCTATGAGATTTCCATCTCATTGGAATTTATCTCCATGGAGGGGATTGGGGGGATCGGGTAGTTCAAGAGAAGGATAGCCAAAGTCTTAACAGGTGAATAGAAAAAATCAACACAAGAGGCTGCTCATATCATTTTCGTGCATGTTTGTTGTTTCTTGCAACTTCAGATCCCTTCATGTCCATGTAGCATGTGCCTTTGTCACACCTGTTAAACATTGTTCTGAAGTGCTTTGTATTGTGACCTGTAATTTGGGTTGAGCGATATGGCCTTATGCTGCTGTGATGTGGACCGTTAGTGCAAATATTGTAATCCCATGGGACAACTCAGTCTTCTATCCAAGGAGCTTCTCTTCCTCAATTTAAAACAATCCATTTGCTTGTGATGTGGGTCTTGTCTCACCAGTGGGAAATCAAGATACCTTTTGTCAGGTACAATCTGAATTTCAATATGTACAATTGTGATTTTATTTGTATTGTGGTGAAATGAAAAGCATTGCCTAAATTCTGTACCTGCTTTTTGTTTTCATTCTGTTAGAAGTGTCCAAATGCCAAGTCTAAAGAGAAACAGTTGTGAAAAGAAACTACTGTATTGTAAAATGCGTGGTATTTGACTTGTAATTTGAACTCCCAGCCCTGAACAAAGTGACCTGTTTTTTGGTATTGCATAATGAAATATGAATTGGAGCCTTCGTTGTTATCAAATCTCACTGAAGGCGGAGGTCAAATTCTATCCGAGCTGCAATTTGATGTGTCCTTGTTCTTTATTGCATCTGGGATATTCTGCACGTTCAACTCTTTCCAAATAGCAGTAACTTTCTGTTGCAGTGACTGGCATTATGCGGATAGATGATTTTGCAGTGATTAAACTAATGTTTGGAGTCAGTTTTAAGCTAATACTGTCAGTATTGCAGGTGGGGATAGGGATGGGAAGAGGGATGTTAAGAGAAAATAATTTCTCAGGTAAAAAGGTCGTTAGTAGTACTCTTGTTGGTATTAACCTTCATCAGATGGTTCCCTACACAAGAGGATGGGATGGTTAAGTGAACTATGCGCATCACCTCTAACCTCCTCCTCCTCTTCCTCCAGTGTCTTTAACAGGGTGGTGGGAAGTGGGAAGCGTTGTAGGCCTTACTGTTATTGAGATGACATTTTACTGTAGCACTGCAAAAATTCCAGCAGCTTGACAAACCTCTAAGGGTTAATTATTGGCCAACCGTTGTCATTTGCGTTAATAAACATCTCTTCTGGTTAGCAGGCAAATTGCTTTGGTAATGGTGCTATCCAGGTTTCTCTGGCACAAATCTTTTTTTTTGTTTGTGTTTGTGATATTATTGATACCGTGAGGTTTTTTTTGCTGAGTTTATGCTGGTATTTGTTACTACTACCACTTCAGGATCAAGATCTAATACAGCATGTGTAGCCTCAACCACTTCCAACAAGATCCATCAAAATGGGTGACTTGATGCATCCCAGAGCTATATGACAATAAAGTTTCCCAAACATAAACCAAGGCACATACTATATTTTGAACTTGACCTACATAATTATTAATGATTTGAGGGAAAAATTATAATTATTATATTATAAATAATTATAATTAATAATTATAATTTGAGGGAAACTAAAGAATCAGAACTTGTATAACTATTCCAGTGTGACAGATATGCTAGCATTTAGGGTATGTCACAAATACTGACATTTTCACTAGAAAAATCTAAAATTGTTGTAATTTTTTGACTGCCGTAAACTATTAGAATCTCTTGAAGTAATCCATTTTAAATAGGATAATATCCTCAAGATTTATTCTGGAAAAGCTTCTGGATTAGAAAGGGTTAAAGGCTGTGTGATATGAGTAATGTTGAATGATATGAATTCCCAATGTGGCAAACAAACTCTTCTTTTATCTGATAGGAACATCACATTGCGGTGCAAGGAAACGAAGCGGCAAAAACACGAGAACAAAACGGAAAAGGACAAACTGGACAACTACAGTGCAAACCCCTTTGTAAAAGCCAAACTAAATGGGAATGATGTCCGACAAAGAAAATCTTGAATGATGAAGAGAAGAGACGGTTTCCTGTGGCACCAACAAGCCCATTGTTACATCTGGTGATCCCAGCATCACCAGAATCCAGTTTCTCTGTTGGCTGTCATTGGTACAATTTTAGGCATGGACATATATGCTAAATAGAATTGTAGTTACAGTCACCGGGTCTTTAATTTGAATATTAACTTTTTGCAACACTAACAAAATAATCCTAATGTAATGAAACTAAACATTTCTTCCGCATTTTTATCCCATTTGGATCAATGTCTCCTACTCTGGTTGCACTACACGCCAACCTATGGTGACGCAGACTTGGCTAGTTCATACTAAGTTCTGAATCACTTGTTGAAGAACACTGAAGTGTGGTACTGTATCATACAATGACTTACATAGCCTGTTCCCTGAAGCAAATTTTAAAGCGGTCAGCTCTGTTAGATATCTCTGGAACTTTGAAACCAGGAGGCATTTGGCATCCCATGCTCAATATTTAAAAACCCAAAGTGAGAGATAAAGGTTGGCGCTGCAGGATATTGGCCCTAAATACTTTAGCACATTTTTGTAAGTGTGGTGAAATTCTAAATTGTTGCTGGTGACACCTAGTGGTGGAATAGCACTATGAAACCAATCTTTATTTTTTATTGGATTTAAAAAATTGCTCCAATTATCCAATTGCAGAACATTAGGTGTCCAATAGGAACAGGTAGATATGGGGGTTAAATCTTAACGCTGCTGGCCAGTGTTTGTAAGAAAGGTTCTTCCATATAATTCTTAATGCATTGAGAACTTGAGTGGCTGAGGATTTTTTTATATATATATAATATATATATATATAAAAAGAGAGAAAATGTCCTGGTTTTGCTTTCATGAAGTTATGGTGTTTAAGATCCTGCAGCAATAATGGTTTTGGCTTTAAACTCATAAAAGCCATACAACTGTCATTTTCTATCCAAGTATTGGAATTGGTGGTGTTTTTGCACTTGGGTAGCTTTGTAAACTTGAATTATTTTCTTATTTGCTAAATTGTGACTGTTTTTTAAGCTAGTAAATTGTCTGTGAATACTGGGTACAAGGTAGGATCAGTAAGGTGTTCAAACAAAGCAAAAAAAAGTGCAAAATATTAAGAGATATCAATGGTAACAAAATTGACTAATACTGTATGAACTTTTGTCTTAAATATAAAAAGTAAAATAGAGGTTTTCTCCAGAGATAACTAGCCTATTTGGTGTAAGCTAGAATGCCTTGATCGATTCAGAAGGAAATGTAACGATGGGACATATTCTCTTTGGAGCAACGTTCCATGACCATGTCCCACCTATTATTTTTTACATGCTGCTGTGGTTTTGTTTGACTTTAAGGAGATTGGGGGTCCATTTGGTTCCTACCTAGATCAAACACAGAGAGCGTTATAAGTTTGTTAAATATCATGTTAATCGCTTCAGAGAATGAATGGAATTAATTGGTGCCGTTTTGGTATAAAACAAGATGCTCTGGTTAAACCCCATCAAGTTGCATTAGGAGCCATTATTCTTTTAAATGCATCTGAATGCATCTAAATGCATTTGAAGTGACTTGATCTGACTATAAGCTATAGTACATATTTTCCTGCTGTACAGTAAGCTTAACCTTGAAGCAGATACACCTCACACTGTTGTAAATGTACATTTTCCTTGAAGTAACACCTCGCACTTCTGTAAATGTATATCTGCCCCAGAGTTAGCACATAACTCTTTACTGTATGATACGCCTGCCCTCAGGAAGCATGCACCCAAGTCTACTACCTTTCCCATCATATAAGTGTATTCCCCTCTTCTACATTAAGTATGCTCTTAAGAAAGTAAGGACAGGCTTAATGTAGAAGTCTCACTGTATTTGTTTCCTTTATGTAGCATAAAATTCAATCTACAGTACAGTAAACCTGCCCATGGTGATGTGTACACTTCATCCTACCACCTTTTCCTCAACTAATGTATGTCCTGCTCCACTGTACATTTAAGCTTGCCTCTGATGTGCAATACACCCTATCCTGTGGTACAGGAACATTGTATCTGTGGTGATGTTTGCTCCTTCCTGCCCCCCGCCCTTTCTATAAAATTCTGTCCTGAAAGTACCTTTATACACATTCCTGTTAATTTTAGGAAGGTTGCACGGGCAACATACATTTCCTCAATTTTTCTTCCCACTCCCCGCTCCATGCTACTCAGCTGTAAGGTAATCCTAGCCTGAAATTTTGGAATGTTTTCTAGCAGAAAGTCTTTGAAATGCTTCTCACATCTGTTCCAATTCTTAGGAAATCAGTGTTTTCTCAAAGCTTCTGCTCGTGTTAAATTAATGTGTTTGCAGTTCACACACTGCAGGGACTCTCAAGGTTTTAATTTAAGCCAGCTTTGTTTACATTAACCCTTTGAACACTGAATATTTTCTATTGGTGGAGCTGTCTTGAAAGTGATTTTCTACACGACACTAGGATAACCGTGTACGCTATTAGAACTGATCTTGAATAATGTATAGAATTTCCTTTTCAAATCTAAGTAAACTGCAAATATTTTTAACATTTGAAATATCGCAACAGCCTCTCTAGGAGCCCTGTGGGTTTCTTGAGGGTGGGATTTACGTAGATATGACTTTTAGAGTGGGGAAGTTGGTGGAGACATTTTGGATCATTCAATGAGATATTCCACACAGTGCTTGGACATCTGTATAATAAAACACAGTGCGAAATGGACAGGATTTTAATCATTTGAAGACTTAACTTCTGTTACTTTTGAAATTTGCTTCTTTTTTGTAATATTTAAAACCTAATTTAGCAACTGAAAAGTAGGGACCATTTTACAATATCGTAGAAACTTTTGGAACTTTGCTAGGTCGATTTAAGTAAAAAANTTAGCAGTGTGACTGACCTGTATTGTCGCGCAGTAAAAGGTTGATTTCCTAAAATGACTGTTCACTGTCGGTAGGTAACTACAAATGCTCGCTCCAGTGTGATTTCTTTTGGAATTATGGACGCTGAGTGGGTTTAAGCGCGAGGCACAGTGCTGTGTGTTCCTTTTGACCCACTGGGTGACTCCTGCCCACCAGTGGTGGCAGAATGTATACTCTGTTCTGTACCTCGGCGCAATAGTGCTGCTGTTGTCCTCAAAAGGTTAACAACCTTCTCTGTCTGAGCCGTATTAATGAATGAAGCAAAACTGCACAAGGTGCGTGTTACTAGAGATTCAATCATGTCAGGGTGAGGCTGGACAAAGTGCCTAAATGTAGCCAGTATCCCTTTCTGTTACCCTTAGACTACACTGCAATACTGTTTGTTACACACACACACAATGTGTAATGCAGCAGTGTGTCTTATTTGATTTCTACCACAAGAATAAGCTAAACTACTTAATAGTGTTTTATTTGACTTGAGAGTTGTGAAAGGGATCCTGGCGCTTTTTATTCTCATTGTGTATGTTAATAAATGCCTACGTGTCAGATTCTTATCGCTACTATGTAATCTCAGAACATTAATAGTTTTATGAAACGTTTTACATAGTGATGCTCATCTCAAACAGTTGTGCGTCTGGAGAACTCATTGTTGCAATATGTTCTAAATAAACTGGAAAGTATGAGATTAATGGTCTTGCCTCTGCTTTATCCCTGTGGAGTCCTGTTGCGCATTGCCTCGCAAGTGAGAGGACCTGGAATCGATTTCCGGGCAGTGCAAAACATTAGGAAAGTTTGCTTAAACCAACGTCTCTACTCATTTAGCAGTAAGTAGGAACTGGGGGTAATGATCCCTTCAAAAAAAATGTTTTTTTCAATAATAATAATTTGGTCACTCAATACCTAACTGTTTGTGGGACACTGTTGTGCTCAATTGGCTGCTGTGTTCCTCCCACAAAATAGACAGTCAATTCACTTTACAGTATATTCTGTGGGGCGCTTTGACGTCTCGAAGATGCGATAAGGTGCTATATTAAATTCAAAGATTATTATTACTACTTAGGCAACAAAACATAGAGGGGTCTTGTATTTTAGTCTTTGGCTAACAGACATTTGAATATTGTGCAGGATATGCTCAATAAAATGCTAAGAAGACATTGAACCAAACAATACAAATTGTGCCCTTAACGTAGATTTTGATTAGATTGGAACATTTCATCTTTTTTAACAGGTTTTTGAAGATTGAGCAAACTTGTCTGGATAAATTTCAGTTTCTGTTAAACTACAGTAAATTCCTGATAACTCGGCCCTCCAAGGGAAAGGGGCTCAGTGGCAAGTTAGGAATATGTACAAATACTTAAATAAATGCAGCCGGGATATTGATAGTGTGATGACTTAAGTGATACAACCAAGGTAAGCCAGAGTCAAGTTATCAGGAGTTTAGTTTACATACAAACGTGGATATCTGTCACCATGATGTTTATATGCTCTGCTTGTCAAAAACATGCATCAAGATGGCTTAATCTTGTTTACTTGAAGGAAGAAGGTTTAAGGGTGTAAAAGTAGGAAAGCAGATAGACTTTTTTTATGCTGGGGTGGAGGTAAGGCTTTAAAATATATAAAATAACTCCTAAATAATAAATTCCAGAGTGTTAAAATAGTGGATTGGTACAATCAATTTATATTGCAGGACAAGTTTAACAGGAGAAGTGTATGAAAAGAAACCTTGGGTTGACATTCTTATTTTTATTATTCTTACAAAGCTCTGCAGATCACTAAAATGAGTGGATAGGAGCATGATAGCTGATAGGAGGGCAAGAGAAAAATCATCCTGCGATTGTTAACTGCGAGATCCGAGGTTGGGGTTGTCTGTAAACGGTTTGTAAGTTAACTTACGGCAGTAACAGTTATCAAGTTACATCAGAAATGTTGCATTTCGATATCAAAGAAAATCCATTAAAAGGAACTCGGTAGTTTGATTTGGAGATACTTCATGTTGCTAACAAATTACATTGGTATAGCACCTTTCACGGCAAGAGGATGTCCCAAGGCACTGGACAGATAAAGAAAAATATTACACTATTATAGACAGGATGAAAGGCTACAAGTCATCTTTTTAGGTGGTGCCAACATAAATTCATATTATACACCAGACCTGAGACTTTATTTTAAAGTGCCTTTTGTGAAAATATTAAGTACAAGTCGATGAAGCAATGAATTGTTTTCCAATCTCCCATCCCCACACAACCGCCCCGCATGATATGCTACAACCTAATCCCTTGAAGTCAAAATGAATGTTGGCTGGGGGGAATATTTCCAACTTGAGCGCTCAAATTCTTGCCCCCAGTGTAGGCAAAAAGACTCAGACAAGCAACTGTCTTTTTTTCCTTGTTGCTTTTTGGAATGTGTGAACTTCCATTGCTGGAGTTAATCGTCATCGATGTACTGTAGGTCACTGGAAACGCTGGCCTCTGCACAAGCATCATCTGTTGCCAATGAATTCTGTGGCTGCTTTTTATAGACCAGAACCGAAGAACCTGCAGCGACACACAGCAATTTTAGATAACTCTCCAGTTACTCAGCACGACATTGACTGACTAGAAGAAAGAACCAGACTTAAATTGATCTGTTGCTAAAGCAACTCAAAAAGTAACGAAGAGCAACAAGTAAGTCAATTCTCCCTTGCATCAATGAACGAGAGGTGAACTCGGGCCATTGGTAAGTTGATGTAACATGCAGATTGGATATTACACATATCAGACGTCATCACTAATGGATTCAACAGTTTTTATGAAAATATTATTATTTTTATCCTTATTATTAAGGACCTTATCCTTATCCTTTAAGGACCCAACACGTTATCAACGCTGTTGGTTAGAATTGGTTGGTTATGTGAATGAACGCACCTGAGTATTTTGGAGGTGGGCTGTTGCATTGCAGGTTGTGTTGCGTAAAGGATTTGACCATCCAGGACAAAACATTACTGCAGTATTTGATCTGCAAACAGTACAAAATTCAGCTCAGAGGAGGTTTTAAAGAAAACCTTCCTTATTCAAGTTACAATAATAAATAATCCTTGCATTTGATATAGCGCTTTTCACGTCTTCTAGACTTCTCAAAGTTACTCTTAAGACTTCAAGTCAGATGAAAATGGTGGAATGGTCACACAGTCATTTGTCATTTATCACTTGCCATTGTTAACACATTAAAAAAAAAGCACAATACTTCTAAGGTTAATTTCACTGACCCACAGCAAATAACCTGCACTGTACTGAGAACACCCATGGTGACACAAGTGTAGAGTTGATGCAGTGAGTTGATGACTAACCTCAGCCTCCAGTGTGCTGAGCCGTTTCTCCTGTTCCTTATATTCACTGATGGTTTTCAGCAGTGAATCTACCCTGAAAGAAAGAATGAGCAGTGAGGAGCCTTGGCATCTGTGTAGTTTGTAGAAAGGCCAGACACAGCTTAGAATACTCCTGGAGCTGCTAATGGCAACAAACTAGTCAAGTGAACATATTCTGACAAACTGCTATGGTGAAACTTGTCAATGTTGTATTTAGATCCGAAATGTGCTATGCTCAGTTCACGTATGCTACACCAAGAAGAATCTTTTGATCCCAGCCTCTTCTGTTGATGATGGGTGGATCGCTTGATTCCAATCCTGCCCCTTTGCAGTCTCCACATTACAATGCGTTTCAGTGAAAGGACCTTCTGACCCATTAGGGTCTTAGGGATCTTTTTCCTTATTAGTGCACCTACTTGTTTGAAGTTTTCCTTAGCGTTTCTGTGCTGCTTTCTCTCTTGCCCTTTTCCAAGCCGGCCAGATAGTTGTCTTTCTCTACCGACTCCCAGGCCATCAGCTTCTGGTCCAAGTTTTCGGGTAAGTATTTTTCTAAAAGAATATTTTTAAAAATTTCAGGACTATCCCCACAATTAGAATAATAGATGACGATTTGACGTTCAGTCACTTGCTGTCTTTACTGATCTCTTCAAACCACCGACTCACTCGCACTTTCCGTCACATTCTATCTCATTAACTCTATCTGCATCTCACCAACTCTCTTTGCTTCAATGACTCTCTCTGTGTCTCTCCCAGATTCTCTGATTTTGCCTCAATAACTGTCCTGATTTCTCCAACTCATCATCTCCCAGATTTTAGTACAGCTGTTACACTGCTCAGTTGATATTATTGCCCGGCTAACATTAATGCTGCAATCAGAAGGCTATACGTTTGGCATTCTTGAAGCATAAGATCAAATAGGTCAAAGAGTCATCTTAAGCAGTACCTTTCCAAGTGACTATGATGTATGTCACTTGGGAGAAAGGTGTGCAAAACGCCTGCTCCAAAGCTGGTATAAAGCACAAAACAGAGATCAGATCTTCCAATCTAGAGGTGGTGGACACCTTTTTTCTGGAAGGATGAGATCAGATGGGCCAAAGCGCCTTCTACATCCAAATCTGTCTTGTGATCTTACCAAAGTGCTCTTGTTTGCGTTCTTGCTGCTTGATGATCCCTTGAATGAAAAGGTGAATGTGGCTGATGATGATGAAGGGTGGGGCCAGGGATGGGCGGTTGTGGTACTCAACGATGAGGTTGTAACGCTGGAATTTCCAGAATATATCGGTGTTCTCTTGGACTACCTGGAAAGTATAACTAAAAAGGAAAATATAACACCCATTTACAATGACATCCATGACATTTCGAATTCAAGATCCTCACCCTCACCTACAAGGCCATTCACGGCCTTGCTCCCTCCTACCTCTCCGACCTACTATTCCCCTACCCGCCCGCCCGTACACTCCGTTCCTCTGGCTCCGGTCTGCTCCACATCCCCCGCCCCAACCGCTCTACTATCGGTGGCCGGGCCTTCAGCCTCTCAGCCCCTAGGCTCTGGAACTCTATCCCCCAGTGCCTTCGCCGCCTCCTCGCTTTCCTCCTTCAAGGCCGGTCTCAAGACCTTTCTCTTTGACCGAGCCTTCAGCTCTCCTCTCGACTCTCTACCCCCTCCTCGCTCCCTCCCTTCCCTCCCTCACCCTGACCATTTCCCCCCAATGCTCGGGTCCTGACCCAACTGTACAGCGCCTTGGGACGTCCTTCCGACGTGAAAGGCGCTCAATAAATGGAATCTTGTTGTTGTTGTTAATTAATCCTTGCATTTGATACAGAGCTTTGTCACATCATTGAGACCTCTCAAAGCGCTTCACAGAAGATACTGTAAAATGGATTAACTATTTTGTGGGTGAAACACGGCAGCCAATTGTGCACAGCAATGTCACACAATCAGTCGTGGATTGAGTGACCAAAATATGATTACTATTTTTTTTTGGAGGGATTATATTACCCCTGGAAAGCAATCCACCAAACGACTAGGAACCGGGTTCCTACTTACTGCTAGTTAAACAGGGAGGGGTGAGGAGTAAGAAAACTTGCCTAAGGTTTCATCACACCTTCAGCTTGTGTCATCTACACCATGGTACTCCTTTTCTGACCCTGCCTCTCTGCTTGTTGAATAATGACTAACTGATGTTAAGCAATTAAGACACCTGCTACTTTTTAAAGAGATTACATGCACTACTGTTTGGGGCCATAATTCTAGATGTAATGAAAAGAGATAACAGGAGACTTATTTTAGATTCCTTTGATCACTTCTAATCTCTGTTTCAGGATTCGAAGAAATGGTGTGCGTGTTTTTTTTTTTTGCTGCGTTGCCTGAAGTATCAGCTACCGCTGCTACCACCAACAACTGCTTCACTGCAAGGCTGTTAATTTAGCTCCCTCCACCAATCTATCAGCAGAGGGTTGCTGCGCGACAAGGCAGATTGGTTAGTGGTTTCTCTGAGAAGCCTTACAAGACACTTGGAAGCACTTTGAGATGTCTCAACGACGTGATAAGGCGTTATATCAAATGCAAGGATTATTATTGTATTATTACTGTGTGGAGCCTGTGCTCGGCATGTAGCTCTCCCCATTGCTTTGGTCAAGGCTTGATGTTTGCAGCAAGCCCCCACTGCAGTGCCCACTCCCCTCTGAGCTCTCTTGTGAGATCATGCACATCACCTGAACATGGCAATCAGCAGGTTCAGCAGTAGCACATTGGTGACCAGCAGAAAAATGACCAGGAGCACAATCATCAGCCAGTTGGCATAAGTGTTGGGGCAGGGCGGTGATTTTGGATCTGAACTCTCCGTGCAGTTCGGACCAGGCATCTGAACCTCTAGAGCGACATGGAAATCAATGTCATTAATGCAGGACAATACAACAACAACAGCAGCATGTAAATAGTGCCATTCTCATGGAGTGTCATCTCGGAGCGCCTAAAACCATGGTGGCCAACCTTTTGGGTAGGCCAACCAATACATCCCCCCACTCTTTGGAACTCCATCCCACATTCCCATCGCCTTGGTCTCTCTCACTTGCCTCCTTCAAGGTACGTCTCAAGGCCCTCCTCTTCGACTGCGCCTTCAGCCACCCTCCACCCTCTCTGTGATACCAAACCCCCACCCCACCCCTGCTCGGGTTCAAATCCCCGATTGTTCAGCACCCTGGGACATCCTCCCAAAGTGAAATGCACTGTACAAATGTGAATGTTTGGATTGGTGGGGGAGAGGGCCCGGGCACTTTGTGATGATCCCATGGATCATGGGTTGGCCACTAATGAAGTAAAACATCAACAAGCCAATGGATGTTTCAACAAAGATGATATCTGATCAGTTCCAGCCCCACCAGCCACCCCTCACACCTCCCCACCAAAATGCAGAGACAGTTTACTGACACACCAGAGCGGGACTGAGGTGTCGCCCTTGGCATGAAGTGTTAAGGTCAAGTGGACCGTGAATCTCGTACCGTCTATCTCGTTCAGCGGAATCTGGCCAAATATCTGCAGATAAGGTCTGTAGAGAACCCGCCTGAAAATCCATTCCGGCCGCGTCTCATTGGGGTGGAGCAAGGCCTGAGTGGCCACTCCGTACGCGATCAGCCACACAAACAGGAAGAACAGGAAGAAGAAGACGTCTTTCATCTGGCGGAGGAAAACCGGAGCGTATAAAGGGGCGCCCACAACGAAAAGTAAAACTTTTTCAGCCCTCAGATTTACGGTGTCGGAAGTCCCCGAGTGATGTTTGGATGAAGCAGGCCTTTTGGTTCAACTGATCTCGCCCTACTATTTGCTAAACGCTAAAAAAAAAAATTGGTCACTCAATTTGTGGGGCACCGCTGTGCGCAATTGGCTGCCACCTTTCACCCAGAAAATACACAGTCAATTCACTTTACAATATATTCTGTGAAGCGCTTTGAGACATCTCATGATAAGACTCTATATCAAATGTAAGGATTATTATCATTATTATTAAATCATTGTGAGGAAACTATTCCGAGGAGCCCTTCAGATCCTTGGGGATATAGGGTAATAGTGGGTGAGTGAGACTGATTGGGTAATTCTTCCAAAGAGCGGGCACAGGCATGATAGGCTGAATGGCCTCCTGTGCTGTAATATTCTATGATTCTATGATCCCATTCAGTCTTTCTATTGTGGTGTCAAGTCTCAACCATCCTCAGACTGGTAACCCATTCCAGGGGTCGATTCTCCTCTGTGTAAAGAAATACTCGGTGTGTCCTAAACTGTGTTTCTGGCAGTAAAGGGGCGCCCCATTCTTAACGCCTTTCGATACTGCGCTGCCTCGCTGAGAACCCGGGACGTCTATATACCGGCTGTTGGATTTTTAATCAAACCTCAACAAAAACGAACGACTTTGGCATTTGGTGCCTTCTCTGGCTGTGTAAACCGAGGCACCTCGCCCACACTCACCATCCTCTCCACAATGATGATCTTTGGTCCCAGCTGCTTGTGGACAGCAAAGATGTGGATCAGTCTGAGAGCAAACACCATGAAATCCAGGCACAGGAGTGTCCGTCCCGCATCGTACGTGGACAGGTACATCCTGGGCGAGAAGAAGGAACAGGTTCAAAACTAATCCCCAAATCGTATCTGGTCTATTAACACTCTTTGCATTTGATACAACAAGCCCTTATCATGTCACAGAGGCTTCTTAAAACGCTTCACATGAATTTACTGTAAAGTGTAGTGACTGTGTATTTGCAGGCAAACGAGCCCAATTTTATTGGGGGTGGGGCACGTAGGGGAAATCACTAAACAGAATACAGTCATACTTGTGCCTCGGCAGGTGGTGGCAGTCTCTGGAGAAGTGCCTTCATTACAGAGTTACCCTCACAAGGTCAGAATCTCCTTATTTACAGTGAAATTCCTCTCCACTCCCATTTAACCAGGGGCTGGTTGCACAGCACCAGAGAGTGACCCAGGGTAATTCAGAAGTCAACCCAGATGGACTTGCTCTCTGATACGACCGTTCTACAGGGGAGGTTCCGCCAACAGCCGAGAGGAGACAAGCCAATGTCTAGCATAGCACTGAGCCATTGCAGACCCAGGCTAGCTGACCTCACCCAGGACAGCACGTGAGGCCTGCTGTTGGCCTTGGCGATTCCTGACACTGACCTGCAGGACACTCCCACGATAAACAGCAGCATCGCCACCATGTCGCACTTATTCCACGCGTCCTCCACATACAGCTTGAACTTCTTTATTATGTTTGTGGCTCCTTCCGAGAAAAAACCCTGGGTCAAAGAGCAAATACAAGGGAGCTAACATAAGGTATGCATGTCGCATCAGTTGACTCAGGGGTAAATGATTGACCTCCGCTTATCCCTTCCGTCACCGAGTTCACACTATACTTCTGGGTCTTCACCTTAGTCTTGGAGGAGCAAGATTGACAAGGATTGACAAGGGTCAATCACTTAATTCTTAGACTATTGGCCTCAGGGGATGCAAATTGGGTTTTGAAATAGTACAAGATCCTGGGCTTGGCTTTGACATCTTACAGTCAAATAATTCAGCAGCACTCACTCTCGATACTTGTATGTGAATAATGGTCACTTGGGCGAGATGGCGGATTGTCAAGCACCATGATGGGACTGTAATCTTTATAGAAGGGCGGGATGGGAAAGGGATCAAATGCCTAGAGAAGTAGGGGACAGAAACATAATGGAGAGAACCTTTTATTCTCTTCATAGAATCATAGAATTGTACAGCACAGAAGGAGGCCATTTGGCCGATCGTGTCTGTGCCGGCTCTGTGATAAAGAGCCAGCACAGACACAACGCTCTTCCTCACCCTACCTACAAGATCATTTTACCCATACCAGATTTTTCTCTCTTTCTCTCTCTTCCCCACACGGACACTTGACTGGATGCATTCGTAACTTACCTGCCTGAGCTCCTCCAAGACTAAGGTGAAGACCCAGAAGTATAGTGTGAACTCGGTGACAGAAGGGATAAGCGGAGGCTTCTTGAAGTCCACCAGCAGAACGTAGGCGAAAAGGAAGAGGAACGTAAAGTACATGATGACATTCCCCAGGAACACGGTCACGGGTGCACCCCAAAATTTCTTCCACCTTCTGAAGATGAAAGCCCGCCGCTGCCTCCTCATCGAACGCAGTTGTTCTTTCTCCTCCTCTCCCTGGTTACTGTCGAGCAAACAAGATTACATCGTGTTAGAAACCTGATGTGGAAACCAGAGAATGAAACAAACCTTTCATACCAAGTGGGTTTGATAAAAGAATGGCCCGCAAACCTCTGGATCAATAGACTTGTTGGTGTCATGGCTTGCTTGTGGGACCCTGTCACGCGTTACTTAGTTAATAACCGGTTGTACGTCGATTGGCTGATCGTGTTTCTGGGGGTAATAATTTCTTCCCCAAAAATTACAAAAATTTGGTCACTCAATACATGAGTGTTTGTGGGACGCTGCTGTGCGAAATTGGCTGATGCATTTCGCCCACAAAATATACAGTCAATTCACTTTACAGTATATTCTATGAAGCGCTTTGAGACGTGATAAGGTGCTGTATCAAGGGTTATTATTATAATAAGGGGGCTGATAAGTGAATGACCCCCAACTCTAGATAAACAGGCTTGTGGGACCCTGTCACTTGCAAATTGGCAACAGAATACCTAGCTCCTACCCTGGAAGCAGGGCTCCCTGTAAAGCAGCTGTAAGACATTTCGATGTTGTAGGCATAATAAAGGGAGACTATTGCGGCTCTACAAAGCAGTTTCAAACGTGTTTTTCGCCATGATCTGAGTGATCATGTTTCCCCTTTGTTACCTGGCCTTCATTTGGCCAGAGTTCCACATCTACATAGGAACAGAAGTAGGCCATTCAGCCCTTCGAGCCTGTTCCACCTAACTATGTCTAACTAGCAATACAATAATGCAACAGAAGAGAGGAGCGATTCAGGCATGTGGTTGAGTACACAGTGAATTCTGTGTCACACAGAGGCTCTCCTGGTTTGGACAAACCTGTTTGTCTTGTCACCCAGCAGTAAAACTTGTTCCGTGTCCCAACTGTCCAGTTCTTTCAATTGTTCGGACTCCCCTACAGACAGCTGATCGTCCGTACTGAAATGAGACAAACAGAAAAAGTTCACGTTTCTTTTCCAATTCACGTTTGCGTGGAGCTCTGATCAAATAAACCCCTTCCCTTCTCCCCACTCCCTACTTCGGCACAACGGTTGGGCAAAGTCAGCCCGAAAATGTCAGCACCAGATACCAGAGTTAAAGAGTGGCGGGGTGAGTTGAGATGAATATTCTCAGATTGTACTTGAATGGAAACAAGGAAGTATCCACAATTTGTACCAGAAGGGAGGAGTGGGTCAGGGATGTGATTGAGTGCAATATAATACAATACAAAATTACACCTTTGTATAGCGCCTTTCATGTTGGGAGGACGTCCCAACTGTGTGAATGTGCGTGAAATGCTCCGGAATGCTACCCAAGTGAAGGGTGCAATATAAATGCAAGTTGTTGTTGTATTTGCTCCCTCTGGAGTGGATTCCAAGGGTACTCTTAAGCATAATGATTGGTTTCCGCATGTGTCAGATACCCGGCTGACCAAAAAAAAAGGAAGGTAGGGATCTATATGGGTTGCACCTGTTTAAGAAGAGAATGGAGTTTCTCCCACTGTTCTGGCCAACAATCTTTCAGATTAATGGGTCATTTGCCTCATGGCTGCTTAAAGGACCTTTACTGGTGTAAACTTCTTCCATTGTTTGCCTTACAAGCTAGACTTGAAGGTGATTATCGTGAAGAGCTTTGAGATGTTTCAACGCTCTCCGCTGATGTAAAAATGCAAGACCCTCCTTTATTGCATGTATAAACCATTGGTAACTTATTGCCACAGCGTCACATTTACATGCAGCTGGTTAATGTGTGTGGTGAGGTGCTCCTCACAACTTTGAAACATTTTCTTGTTGACTTATTACCTGAAGTCCATCAAGTTGGTGTATATCAGAGGAGGGCAAAAGAATGCGAAGACAAGCTTCCATATTGCGGTGTCAGTTGACATCGCGCCCCACCAGATTTTCGTCAACAGAGCCTGAAATACAAGATTTTAACATTAGATCAGCAATAGTATTATTGCCTTGAAACTATTCTTTTCTATACTATGCATTGCACAGTTTCAGATCTAAATGGGCAGCAGTTTGTCACGGGCTGTTGAGTTTTATTGGGAAACAGAGGTGAGGTCCTCAGTCCATTGTAAAGGACACAGCTAAGGCTGAATGAGAGATGATGGGATGAATGAAGAAGCTGTGGTTAGATGATAAAACTTCGGTTAGATTATAAGGAGAGAAGACAGAGAGACAAGGAGCTCTACATTGCTTAGGTTCTGAGAATGAATGAGTTAAGAGTTGGAAGACTATGTGATGAATCTTGATTCCAAAACCATTTCAGATCTTGCCTTCGAAAGGACAATGCTGTTACTGGGCTTGAGGACAGGATTGCAGAGCTGAACTGAAGAAAAGACTGAAGGTGCATGCATGTTTCTAGGTCTTTTGGGATCACGAATGATCCAAGTTTTTAGGGGGAAACACCAAATGTTCTCACAGATTTTAGCAGTTACTCATTGAAGTTGCACAAGAAGAAGTCAGACTGTATCTACCTGAACACCATTTTGTGCAAAGAAGTGCTTGGCATCAGCCTCTGTGGCTAACTGCAGGCAAGTGGCTTTACTCCAGTGCTTGGTCTTGCGAATCAGCAGGATAAAGGCTCTGTCCTCGTTGTTACTGTAACACTTGGTGAACAAATCTAGAAGCCAAATATCAAAAACCAATTGTAAACAGAGTTGCCGTGCCAAGAGTTGCCCTGCCACTGATAGCCTAAGGAAGAATGCTTATTATTCCACGGGGGCTACTTACAACGGGGGCTATTGGAAGCAAGTTTCACCCTGCCTGGGAATCGAACCCAGGTCCTCTTGCTTGAGAGGCGAGGGCGCTACCCACTACGCTACAAGCCTCGGTAATTGGGGAGCAAAGCATCACTCCTTGCCTCCCCCGATTCTGTACCTGATAAAAAGCACATATGGAAATAGACTGAGTACAATGGGGTGGTTGGTGTCCCTGTAACAGTACATGACTGAAGCCTGCAGCTGTATTATTTTCAATGCAAATGATTGTGCCCCATGAATGACCAGCATCATTTCCCTAGCCTGGCGATTAAGTTTGACTGATGCAGTCACGCTGCTTTTGGGCTCTGTCTCAGACTCAAACACCCCGAACAGCGAAGATCACATGGAAGCTGGGAGAAGGAACAAGATCACGAGGCACAACACAAGGGGGCAGTGATCACTCTATCCTATTCTGCTCCCGCACATTGCCCGTTTATGGACACTTGCTAGCATTCTTCACTCCGCCAGCTATAATGGTAATAACCCCCCCCCCCATAGAGTCCTGTAGCGTAGCGGTTAGTGCGCTTGCCTCGCAAGCGAGAGGACCTGGGTTCGATTCCCGGGGGAAACCTTGGGCACGTTTCCTTACTCCACACGCCTCTGTTTACTGAGCAGTAAGTAGGAACCCAGTTGTTAGTCAATTGGCGGATCGTAATAATGCCTCCAAAACAATAAAAAAATTGGTCACTCAATCCACAAGTGTTTGTGGGACACTGTTTATGGAATTGGCTGCCGCATTTCACCCACAAAATACACAGTCAATTCACTTTACAGTATATCCAATAAAGCACTTTGAGACGTCTTGAAGATGTATTAAGGCAATGCAAGGGCTATTATTATTATAAGTACCGATTGCGAGCTGTTCGAATTTTGCCTCCTTCATGCTTCGAGCGGTCTCACTGTCCGATTCCAGTCGAGCCATTTGTTTCAGGATCTTGCAGGCGGCAAGAGCCGTGGCCACTGCCTCCGGACACTGAAAACAACAAGTAAACCCGTCTGGTTAGGACTTGATGCACTAACCGAGCTGCACGTTGGCTCTGAGATAAAAGAGCGCACCTCAGGAAACGGAGGAAGCACATTAACTCTGAGAGGTTTATAATGTTTATCAGTCTTTTTGGGTGGGGTCAGCACACGGACATCAATCACCGTGTTCAAGAGTATCCAAATCAAACCGAGAATTCCATGCATCCCACCTGCACATGGAAATTGCAGAGATAGATTGTTGGAGTGGAATGTGCACTCTCTCCCTGGAGAGAATCATCCTGTTTGCCTAATTCCGCTAAGTATTAGGAGCAGGTTCTTCAGCAAAGATTATCCTACCTGCTAAGGCTTTGTCTCAAAGGGTTGAGGAGAATGGAGGATGGGGTAGCGGGAGATGGAAGAATGTGGAATGCTTCACCACAAGCGGCCCACAACAGGATGTGAAATGAAAGGAAATTAGGTAAATAATTGAAGAAAGTTAATAGTAAAGGTTATTGAGTACGAGATTGGGAATGGGATTAGAGTAGCACCAGACAGACGCTGACTGGCCTCTTTGTGGGTTGTAAACTATGCCATCGTTAAGCATTTTGAGATGCTACCCGCTTGAAAGTTGCAAGCTGTTGTCATTCTACTGTAAACTCCGTGATGCACTCCCAACAAGGCTCACCATTTCCCAGAAGTACTTGGCCATTTTCTGCCTGTTCTGCAGCACGGCCCACAAAAAGAGGTCCCGCCAGGGGTTCCGACATTTCTGGTTTAAATCGCCGGTCCCACACAACTTCTGGCCTCGGAGCTTGTTATTCAATTCCTGAAGGATTGCATTGCAGTTGAGAAATGGAACACAGACTGACTCACAAACCCAACAACAAACAGCATTGACTTTTGGTATTTAGTGGCAATCTCTCCCTTGTTTTCCCTTATATTTTAAAGTAACACCTCTGTCCCTCCCTCTCTCTTTTGCTCCATTGTCCCCAAGGCTCCATGCTAGCTCATTGAGTTTATTCAGTGAAAACCCGATGCCAAGTTCTATCTCCAGGCTTTGCTGTGTTAGCTGATCTCACCCGGGATGGCACAATGGAATGTTGCCAGAAATCATTTTATTCATCTTGTTTCTCTCTGCATGGTTAAGGGAAGAGGGGGTCACAAACGTAATTTTATGCCAAATACAGACGTCCTCTTCGACCACTTCTTTGGTCATCCTCCTGCCCCTACTCTCCCTGCCCTCCTGATCCCAACCCCCAGTTCGAGTCCGAATCCTGTCTGTCCTGCACCTTGGGAACGTCCTACCAATGTGAAATGCGCTGTGTTTTTTTGGTGGTCATCCGGGGGTCTGACACGTGCGGAAACCCATCATCACGCTTAAGAATATCCAAATCAAGCTGAGAAAATTCCATGCATCCCACCTACGCACGGAGATTCCAGGGATAGATTGTTGGAATGGAATGGGCACTGGAGACACTGTATAAATGTAATCTGTTGTTGTTAAGAGACCAATGCTCACTGAGCATTTCACTGAAAGCTCCCTTACCATTTTTTCCGTGTCACTCACTGTCTGTTTGCTTACCATTACGGGTTTCTTAATACCAATTGGTTTGCGAGGCTGGCTGAAGTCCTGGAAAAATTCCTTGCCCGCATCATGCAGGAAATCCTTTAGGACCTTGGCCACTTCGTGCAGAGTGAACTTGGTCCGGGTGTCCAGGGAGTCGCGGTGCAGGGCTGCGTTCATGCCCGCGATGGTCAGCCTTTGCTCCTCGTGCTTTTTCAGGAGGAGCTCATACAGGAGACTCTTCTGGGAAATGGAGCAGTACAGCTCCTGCAGCCGGCCGTAAGTCAGGAAGTCACGGAGATTCATGCCGTTCTCGATGAAGAGGCGGACGAAATCCGGCTTGTCGTTCACCAAGGCGTCCAGCATCGCCTCTTCCAGGTCACGAGACTGCAAAAGTGCGGCCCACAATTAAACACCTTCCCATTAGCAAGCCAGAGTTACAGCAAGTTACACCTGTTCTTGAGTTCACAAGATCCCAAGACAGGTTCAGCCCATCTGGTCTCATCCTTCCAGAATCACTACCCACCCACCTTCATGTCCTCCCATTACAGCATCAACTTGTTTCTTCAATGTTTCCAGTGCCCTGGCCTCACCCAATCTTCTCTGGTAAGTAACCTTGAGGAGATAAGTCATTTTCTCTATCACATGTGTATGTTACAGTGCACAGGTCAAAATGACTTTCACATCAAACTTGTACGCTACATGGTACAACTTTTCAACAGCTGGATGCTCATTGCACTGATATTGAATATGCAGCACAGACCCATTATACTTTGTTCACTCAACCCACGACTGTTTGTGGGACGCTGCTGTGCGCAATTGGCTGCCGCATTTCACCCACAATATATACGGTCAATTCACTTTACAGTGTATCCTGTGAAGCGCTTTGAGAATGTCTCAAAGACGTGATGAGGCGCTATATCAAATGCAAGGATGATTATTATTATAATGCACTTCAGTACAGAGCAAATTCACTTTGCTCCCTCCCCCTAACTCTGCGACTTGCTGACTCCATATCATATTGTATGCTCCCTCCGCTCAGCAGGCACTGGCCTGTGTCAAGTCCCTGCACAGCCCACCTTACAATTGGCAGCCAGGCCTTCATCCCTTCTGCCCGACCCAATGGAACTCCATCCCACATTCCCCTTGCCTCTCTCCCTCTCTCGCCTCTTTGGTGCACGTCTCAGAAGCCTTCTCTCCGACTGAGCCTTCAGCCACCCTCCTCTCTCCCTGCCCTCCACACTCCCCAATCCCGACCCCCCCCGCCCACCTCTGGTCCAAATTCCATTACTGTCCAATGCCTTGGGACGTGCTCCCGACATGAAAGGCGATATATAAATTTAAGTTGCCGTTGTTGTTTTGCACTGAATTGAGTTAAAAATCAGTCTCCTACCTTCCATTCCACATCTCCGTTGAAGATCTCGCTCTTGGCAATATCTACTCTGTTCCAGGCCACAGCAAGTTTCAGTTCATCCAGATATTCGTGAGCTTCTTGGCTTTGACTTTTGCAGGCTGTGAATGTAATGGGGTGGGGGGGCTTTACTCTTTGTCACTCTCCTCTTTGAATTAAGAGGCCCCTTCAAGTGCATTCGATCTCAGGCCCTAATGAACCAGTGGAAGCCCAGCTCATTGCCCAGTTTCTGCGTACCCACTGGCTTTTTGCCCTAAAACTCACAAGTTACTGAGTGCTTAAGTCGATGATTCAAAATCTCCTGGAAGAATTGTTTTAGGTCCCATTTACGAACACATGATGTTCAGCATTATTGCTGGCGATGTCTCTTTATGCTTTATTCAGCGATCACCGTAACGACAAAGGGCAAAGGACATATTCCCCTACCTTTGACCAGGGCTTTCAGAATAACCGTGTCTAACTCCTCTGAGCTTTCCTGCTCTGCCTCGTGCACTGTTATAATGTGGTGATTGGCCAAAATTCTTTGAATCTGGAAGGAAGCAAAAGGGTGTGAGAGCAGTGGCACGACGTAAGGATCCTGGACAGAGATGGGGTAAGGATAGACTGAGTTAACAATAGCAGGACGGGAGGGAGAGGACATAGAGCTGAGCTTGGGAGGATAAGAGAGACATAATATGGTTATGAGAACTCCTGCAGAATGCAAGACCGAGAGACAAGTCTGCTAATCAGTTAACAAATATTTGAAGCCTTAGTCGGGAGGAACCTATTGTTTGGACCTATTGTTATTCATAGGTATAGGGAACTATCCTGAGCTATTAGAGTGACCAGAGTCCAAATTGTTCACAGAATTGTGATCGTTCGGCCAGAAAAATATTGTTTGCAAATGTAGTCCCTAATCACATGTCTTATTACATAATCTTATTGCAGTCTTGTCAACATCGTGTTACAATCTCCCCAACATCATTATAATCTCCCAACATCTTATTACAATTTCCCAACATCTTATTATTATAATTACAACCCGCCAATGTCTTATTACAATTCCACAGCTGAACGGTCGGCAGGTGGAGAGAACGGGTTTTAGCACACTGGGTGCAATACATAGACCCATGTTTATAAATGTCTCCTTTAAAGGCTGAACAGCCTTAACTTATTGCTCTTGGCTCAGCTTTCTAATGCTAAAAATACTGGCAGTGTTCATCTTCACTCCTGAAGCCGTTTAGTGCATTGAACACCACATTGAATCTCACCAGTTCAGTCCATTTGAGAATATCGTCCCACGCAAAGGTTTCACTGGGAAACGTTTCCTGCATCTCTTCCTGCACAATCTCTGGGACCAACGGCTGGCTCACCAGTGAAGCAATGACGTCAGCGAGGCCGCCAGACCCTGCCAGGACCAGCCACGGGATAGAGTCCGCCATCCCCTGGTAGATTTTCTAAGGGTACAATTAAAACAACCATTTACCACAGCTTTGCACTGAGTGAGAGGTGAGCAGCAGTTCTGGACAAGTCTGTGTCTCAGAACTACCCAATAGTTCAGCACACTGGGGCAGGGCAGGGCTTCTTACCTGCAGCATTGTAGGGTGTCCATGGACCAGAATCGAGAGAACAGGAATCTCAACACTGCCTGTTCCTGGAAAAAACAGAGAAAATTTAGGACCAAATGCAGGAATCTTGACTTCGCCTCTTGCTCGGCTTTATAAATAGAGGCATAGAATCCAAAAGTCAGGAAGTTATGATGAACCTTTATAAAACACTGGTTAGACCTCAGCTAGAGACTGTGTTCAGATCTGGGCACAAAACTTTAGGAAGGATATCAAGGCATTGGAGAGGGTACAAAGGAGATTTACCAGGTTGGTACCTGGAATGAGAGATTTTCAGATTCTCCATGCTAGAGAAGCTGGGATTATTCTCCTTGGAGCAGGAAAGGTTAAGGAGAGATGTAATAGAGTGTTCAAAATGATGAGGGGATTCGATAGGATGAACAGGGAGAAACTGTTTCATAACATAACATAACATGTAGGAGCAGGAGTAGGCCATTTGGCCCTTCGAGCCTGCCCCGCCATTCAATTATGGCTGATCTTCTAATCTAACTCCAGCTAATAACCTGACACTGCCTTATCCCCATATCCCTTAATGCAATACGAAATCTATCTGAGTCTTGAATATGTTCAAGGACTGAGTGTCAACAGCCCTTTGGGGTAGCGAGTTCCATACATTCACCACCCTTTGAGTGAAGAAGTACTTCCTCAACTCAGTGCGACAGGGCTGGCCTCTGATTTTAAGGTTGTGACCCCTGGTTTAGTTTCTCCAACCAGGGGAAACAATCTCCCACTATCTACTCTATCATGCCCTTTGATGATCTTATAGGTTTCTATAAGATCCCCTCTAATTCTTCTATATTCTAGAGAATATACGCCCAAATTGGTCAGCCTATCCTCGTAACTCATCCCCTTCATCCCTGGTACTAACCTAGTAAATCTACGCTGCACCCCCTCCAAGGCAAGTACATCCTTCCTTAAATGAGGAGATCAAAACTGGACATAGTATTCCAGGTGTAGTCTCCCCAAGGCCCTATACAGTTGCAGCAAGACTTCCCTACTCTTATACTCTAATCCTTTCATACTGACGGGTAACCAGAGGACACAGATTTAAAATAGTTGCCAAAAGAATTGCATGTGTCTCATACATGTTGTGGGTGCACAACAGATTCTAGTTGCCTCCTTCCCACTCCCGGTTGCTCGTTTTCCAAACTGGGCCATTGTCCTGCGCTCCGAGATGTTATCCTATGTGAAGGCTGATGTATACAAATGCAAGTTGGTGTTCTGTTGTCAAAGTTCCACTACCTTTTGCCTGCTCCCGGAATAAAATCCTGGCATTTGATATAGTGCCTTGTCACGTCTTCGAGACGTCTCAAAGCGCTTCACAGAATATACTGTAAAGTGACTGTATATTTTGTGGGTGGATATCAGTGACCTGATCCCATTCCAACTGGTATTTACCTCCATAGCCTGTCTGCTGTTCAGAGATGTGCTTTATGAGTTTCAGCAAAAGTTCTTTGGTGCCATCTTCAGTCTCGTCCTCCACCAGTATGAAGTGTGAATGGTTGTTGTCCAGGGAGTAGGGAGGTCCTTTCACTGTCTCCTCAATCTGGTAGCTCGCTGGGCTGCAATGCTGATTAGCATCGAGTGTGAAAGATCACGCAGATGAGTTAGTGCATGTTCATGTGAGTGGATAACATTACAAGCACATTGAACGTAGTCAAAGATAATTGAGAACAAAGGAAGGCTTTGAGGCTAGTTAAAGAGGAGACAAATGGAGGTGGAAAGACTGAGGCAAGGAGTTCCGGAGATTGGGGGCTTAGTGGCTGGGGATACAGCCACCGATGGCGGTGCGGAGAGTTCGGGGGGGGGACTTGTAGCAGCAACAACAACTTGCATTTAGATAGTGCCCCCTTACGCAGGGTAGCTTCCCAGAGCGGGCGCTATATAATAATCCTTGCATTTGATTTAGCGCCTTATCACGTCTCCGAGATGTCTCAAAGCGCTTCATGGAATACACCGTAAAGTGAATTGACTGTGTATTTTGTGGGCACAGCACAGCGTCCCACAAACAGTCATGGATTGAATGACCACATTGTTATTATTAATATCTGTTGTCATCGCAGCAGGCCTTTGTTAGTTGAGCGAGAGGAGTGAGCAGAAAAGCCAGGTTCGAAACACGTTTGCTCAAGATTTTTGTAATACAATGAGATTATCGTAGAGGCACTTTTCGAACTCTACGTACGGACGGACTGCTGAAACTGGCTACGTTCTAACAGAGCAGAGAGTAGGAGGCTTGTGTTGGCTATTTACCGTGCCACTGGCTAAGGCTTCGCTGTTCTGTATGATCTCCCATGGCGAGAGTCCAAGGGCGAGGACTTTGACTTTGGAGGAGTTGCTGGCCAGTGCATGGTCGCGGACTGCTTCCCCTATTAGCCTGGTCACGCCGGCTCTCAGCCCACTGGTAATGATCCACGCTCCTGCACAGAGATCCAGGGAGTAAAACAGACATTTCTAAGGCAAAGCACAGGTGCTCCAAATGAAACAATGATGTCCCTCAAACCCACTGGTCTCATTCCACTGGACATTTGTGATGTCTTTGTCTTTGTGTACGAAGAGAACTGCCTTACCCTCTAGCTCACCAGCGCTTCCTTCTAATGCCCTTCCCTTTCTCTCCTGCCGTCTCCAGCACTGCCGTCCTGGCACATTATCTCTCATCATCACACTGCATCTCCCTATCAACAGCAGCAAGTTGCATTTGAATAGAGTGCTTTTACGGTGGATAGCCTCCTTCCTCCAGGGTAGAGTCTCTGAGTGCTTAGCTATCGTTCTTCCTCTTTCCCTTTTGACCCTTTTTTTTATTCTCTCTTGCTATTGAGTTTGTAAGGCAGAGTGCAGTTTTATTGAGGGCCGCACAGTGTGCAGTGTTTTCGCTATCTTGTCGTCAATTTAATCAAATGATAAATATTGAAGGACTAAAGACACATTTGAGTGAAGAACTCGGCTACAGAGCTGCACATAACACAAGCGTCCAATGGGTTTGAGGAACATCATTGAGATAAGGCCGAGGGACATGTGAGCTGCACCTACTCCAGGCTCTACCCAGCAGTCAAGAATCTTCTTCAATGCCAGTTCTTGACCTTGAAGTCTTTGAGCACAAGGCGAAAGGAAGGAAGACAAAGAGAAGTGGAGGTGAGCGTACCTGTGCTCTGAGCGGCCTTGACCAGCCCCTTCCAGATATCCCGGAGCCACGGTTTCATCGGCAAGTTTTCATTTCCTCCCATGATTGACACGACGAGGCTCGGGGCCAGCAAGTTCCAATCTGCAGTCAGCAACTCAAACAGGGTGGCCGGAGAAATGTTACGAGACACTCGTGCCACCTGGAATAGGACACCGTGGTTAAACAATAGGAGAAACGACATAGGAACATTCAACCATCGAGTCTCCTGCCCCATGCAGTTAGTTCATGGAAGCGCTAACCTTTCTCATTCCACATTTCTGGTCTTCAACAACACTGACAACAACAACCACCACCACTTTTGTTTATACAGCGCCCTTCACAGAAGTGTCTCGAAGCACCTTCCCCCATATCCCTTAATACCCTTATTTCCCAAAGTACCCTTGTGCCTGCAAATCTGAGAGGAATCCAATTAAAATATCCTGAAGCTTGAAAAGGATGTGAACGGAGCATCCAGTCAGACCCAGTTATTATAACACAGTAGGTACAGAGCGGGTCTGTTTGTAGCACACATGCTCAGCTCACACCAACGAGACGCCAGTGTTAATACCAGGCCTTGTTACCATGTAGGGTCTGATTTTTATGGCCCCCAACTAGAAAGTGTCAATTCTTTCAAATGTAAATGAGATAGATTTATTTTAAGGAATTAGATAGGTACTTGAAGAGGCAACATTTTCAAGGATATGGGGAAAGAGCGGGAGAGTGGGAACTGATTGGGTAGGTCTTCCAAAGAGTCAGCACAGGCACTATAGGCCGAATGGCCTCCTTCTGTGCTGTAATATTCTATGATTCTATGAAATAATACAGTATATGAGTAGTTCAGGACATGGCACGTGCATGAGACTGCCAGGATGGTGAACTGGATGGACCTTGGTCTTTTCTCATCCAGCATTTCCTATGTTCCTATATTCCTATGTTGATATGTTCAAACCATCACATTATAACATGTTATTCCACCACCCTGGCAGTCGCGTGCACATGCCATGTCCTGAACTACTCACATACTGACTGTAATCTGGACACTGGCATCTGGTTAAGGGTTGACCACATCCCGAGGATGACCAGATCTTAACCGCGATTTTGACAAACACAAGTTGACCAGGGACGGTAGGTTCGGGTAAAGTTCAGCCACTGTTCAGATAATCAGACCTATCTGGCACATGGCTCCCTCTCCTGAAATGTGCTCGAGTTGGGTGAATGACAGCACGTACCTTGCCGTGTTTCTTTCCAGATCCAGAGAACTCGATCTCTATCCTTTTGACGGACTCTTCGTTGTTGCGGCCATTATGTTTATTCCCTCTTGTCCCAAATCCCTGTTCTGTGACTGCTGCAAGCTCAATGCTGGATTGAGGAAATTGACAAGCACTCAACTGGGTTCCTCAGCAAATTGCTTTGATTTATACGTTTTACACTAGCGCTGGTTGAAGTTCTGTAGGTGTATTACAGAAAAATCCCTAACATGATGCAAGTTGAGATCTTACACCTTACTTTCAGTGTTAACTCTCAATAGGCAACACAGACAAAGTAGGAGACCATCACATTGTGATGGTTAAACTCATCATAAGCCAGAGTTCAAACCAGTGAGCTTCTGGTCTGTCAACTTTATCTGTATTGATGCTGCCTCTATATTTAACCAATCAAACGAGTCTTAAATTCCCTGAGAGACCATTAAGCCCATCTTGATTAGGAGGAGAGTAGAGTGTTGTAGTGTTAGTTCAAGAGAATCGCATAGCAATATATACAATTGGAAGAACCAGACAACTTTGGTCTACAATAGAGCTTTCCACTCTATTATAGATTAATCCATATAGAATTAATTGCTATTAACATCTCCATTATTGTAGCATGTTCAGGATAGAACATGCTGGATAGAAGAAGGTGAATGAGATAGAACTTGGTCTTTATTGTCCAGCAATTCCGATGTTCTTACAATTGTCTAATTCTGAGGACACACACACACGCGCCCCACACACACGCGCACTATACACACCCCACACACAGTCATTGCGTGTATTATTGTGTGATCAGTCAGTCAAATGACTTCCCTGCTGCACAAGATCTAAAAATTATTCTATATATAACATGCAAACTTTGCCACAGGTTTTGCATAATGACGTGCAATATCAGCAGGTCTCACAGAACGGGCAGCAATAAAGGAAGCAACTTTGCATAGTTTCAACTTCACCCCTGGCGCTTTCGCTATACCCCAGTGTTGTTTGTGGTAGCAAAGTTTCAGTTTTGCTGAAATACCATGTTTATAAAAAAAGATAACTCGCAATAGTTTTCCATTCCACATCTACAGCATCACAACAACAACAACAAATTACATTTAGAAAGTGCCTTTTACGTCAGGAGGATGTCCCAAGGTGCTGGACATTCAGGGATTTGGACTCGAGCAGGGGCTTGGGATCAGGGGGTTGGAGGGCAGGGAAGGTAGGGGCAGGAGGGTGGATGAATGTGCGGTCAAAGAGGAGGGTCTTGAGATGTACCTTGAAGGAGGCAAGGGAGGGAGCGAGGCAAAGAGACTATAGGATGGATTTCCAAAGGGTGGGCGCAGAGAGACTGAAGTCCCAACTGCCAATGGTAGGGGACATGGAGCAGGCTAGAGCTTGCTGAGTGGAGGGAGCGGACAGGTTGATATGGGGTCAGCAGGTCACAGAGGTAGAAAGGAGCAAGGCCATGGAGGGCCTTGAAAGCGAGGATGAGGATTTTGAACTCTATCTTCTAGGGGGTGGGGAGCTAGTGGACTGGGCGACGGTGGGGCTGATAGGGTCACGGAGCCTGGTGCGGGAGAGGACACGAGCTCTGCAGAGTTCTGGATGATCTGCAGCTTGTGGAGGGAGAGTTGGGAAGGCCAACAAACAGGGAGTTGGCTTAGTCAAGCCTAGATGTAATAAATGCGTGTATGAGTGTTTCAGCAGCCTGAGGGGAAGAGCAGTGGCGGAGCTGGGAGATTTCAGATGAGAAGATAAACCATGTGGAGAAAATTCACAACAACAGTCAGGCATTTGCATAATTTCTAAACTGTGCCCTGCAGCAACTCTGTAATATCGAACTTACTTTAGACTGTACTGTGATCTGAAACTCTCTCCATCATTACCACAATCCTCGCCCACCATGTTCTGTGAAGGCAAGTGAAGAAATCAATAAGTCAATGAATTGTAATGCAGTGATGACCAGATCATCTCTTGGTAGGAAGAGCCCATCCACCCATAGTTTAGCTGATGCTAGTTCCCTTAATGGAGCAAACTGATTCAGTCCCAATTCTCTGTACCTTGTCTGAAGATCAAAACTAGGACCCAGATCCCAGAAATTGGTACATTGTTTATCAGACTTTCTTCCTTGGTCCCAGTTCTAGTATTGCCCACAAAATGTACAATCAATTCACTTTACAGTATAATCTGTGAAGTGCTTTGAGATGTCTCAAAGACATGATAAGAGGTTATATCAAATGCAAGGAATATTATTCTCAATAGAGTCTGCTGAGATAAAGAATAATAAATTACAGGCACTTATTCATATTTTGAGGGAAATTCTCTCGTTCATAGACTTCTTTTATGGTCTTTCCTTTTTTTTGCTCACAGAAATCTTGTTCCAGTGATTGACAAATACGACGGGCTGTTTGAATGATGCGGTTTTACACCCAGATAAAACATAGTCGCTCCATTTCACAGTACATCCTGATCATTCACTTCACTTTGGGACAGCCTCCTGACATGAAAGGTGCTGTATCAAATGTAAAGATTATTATTATTACTGTGAGACATTTGCAGTATCTCACTATCTGCTACATGCAAAAGAAACAACTTAATTTGCATTTATTACCATGGAGAGAGAGTGCACTATCGGATTGTTTGCTGGCTCATACATAGAATAAGCAACACACTTTGATATCGTCCAAATATCCTGCACGATAAATTTCAGTTCAACTGATTGCTCCAAAAGTGTCGGTGCAAATGGCAATCACATGAAACTAAGCTATAATAATAATAATTATAATCCTTGCATTTGATATAGTGCCTTATCATGCCATTGAGACGTTTCACACTTTTGCACACTTGGGGCACGGGTAAAGAGCAGGGGAACTCGATTGCAGAAGACAGCTGTTGTCGGAGAGATGCAAAGTGAAGTGACTGTATATTTTGTGGCGTGAACAATGGATTTCACAGATGGTTGGTGGAGAGCCCATTCACTAAGTTGGTATTGACTTGGTTGACTTTAAGCGCTCCGGGAAGCAACCCTGCATGAAGGGCGCTATATAAATAAAAGTTGTCGTTGTTGATTGATTGAGTTGAAAGGCAGTCGGTTTATTTGGTTTGCAAATATTGCCCATTAGATATTAAAAAGAATTCATTCTGACAGATTTCTGCTTCCCCAGAAATCACCCACATCGAACAGGCAATGATTCTTAAAACTCCCGTGAAATGCCTGTTTCTCCTGTTTCTCCGGTACATGGAGTCCTGTAGCTCAGTGGTTAGAGCACTCGCCTTGCAAGCGAGACACCTGGGTTCAATTCCAGGCAGGGTGAAACCTTGGGCAAGTTTCCTTACTCCACACAGAGCCTAATAATAATCCCTCCAAAACAAAAAAACAATAATAAATTGGTCATTTTCAATCTACGACTGTTTGTGGGACATTGCTGTGCCCAATTGGCTGCTGCGTTCGCCCACAAATATACAGTCAATTCACTTTACAGTGTGTTCTGTGAAGCACTTTGGGATGTCCTCCCGACGTGAAAAGCGCTATATTAAATGCAAGGATTATTATTATTATTATTATTGCTGTGCCCAATTGGCTGCTGCGTTCGCCCACAAATATACAGTCAATTCACTTTACAGTATATTCTGTGAAGCGCTTTGGGACGTCCTCCCGACGTGAAAAGAGCTATATCAAATGCAAGGATTATTATTATTATTATATAATAAGTAATCCATGCATTTAATCTGGAACTTTATCCCATTCAAATATCTCAAAGTGCTTCATAGTTTTCATAGTGACTGTGTATTTGTAGACGAACCAGTGCCAATTTACACCATGCCATGTCTCACCAACAGAGATATTGTAGCTTCGACTAATTTTACTTACAGTATTTTATTGCCTCTTGATGAAGTTTCAACGTTAATCATTTCCATTCTGATCTAGTGATTTGGGTTTAACCAAGAATGGTACATCAACAGGATGCAGCTGGAAGTGACTATTATCTAACCAGATGTCAACTTATTTAATACTGATACCGACAGAGACAGAAAGTGACAGAGATATTTGCTAGCCCAGTCTACGCCTCCAATAAACCTGGTTCAGTTAAGTCACGTTAACTGTGTGGCTCGTGTGAAATTGAGTCACAGAGACCAGTTAGGTTTTCCCAATCTGATTTCCTAGAAGTTCGTGCTTTCTGGTGCGATGTGACATGTCAATTTTCTTTCTCGGGGAAAGACCAGGGGAAATTCGTTTGGAGAGACAGCTAAAGTAGGAGAGATACAAGGATTGAGCAGGGGAATGGGATTAGAGAAGATAGCGCCAATGGGACTGAGAGGAGGAAAGAGAAGAGGAATGGGACTGATCTACAGCTAACAGTATGAACAGTAATTGATAGCTTTTGTAACGGATCCGGCTATTGATATACTGAGACGTCGAATTACAGTAAGCTGGGCTGCTATGTTAGGATCCCATTGGCAAGGAGATTGAACACTAGCCACTATAGGCGAGGTGACGTTAGGTTAAAAATGCAACACATTATGAAAAACAAATGCTTGTTTCATCAATTGGGCCAAGTTAGGAGTAGGCAAGTGACAAGTTCAATCTCTGGTCTTATTAATAATAATAATCATAATAATAATCCTTGTATTTGATACAGCGCCTTATCACCTCTTCGAGACGTCTCAAAGCGTTTCACAGAATATACTGTAAAGTGAATTGACTGTATAATTTCTGGGCGAAACGCATTGATCACAGGACAATGGGTGGTCTCTCATTCACGTGGATTCACATATATTTTCCCACCTAAACATTGCTCCGCCTTGAGATATCTCGGTTCACAACCAGAGCTTCAATCCAGCATCGAGAACCTGTTTCTGTTTAACTTTATGGTTCGTTCTTATAATAATAATAATCAAAATAATAATAATCCTCACTTTTGATGTAGCGCACCATCACGTCATTGAGACATCTCAAAGCGCTTCACAGAATATAGTGTGTAGTGAATTAACCGTGTATTTTGCATAGCAGCGTCCCACAAACAGTCATGGATTGAATGACCAAATTATTATTACGTGGTATCACAACCCTCAATGTTAATTTTTCAATGTTGTGATCCCGACTGAGTTCAGCTGTTTTTTGGGGCTGTCGTCTCTGATACTAATTATACTTTTTATAAGTTTGCAAGAGAAATCTGTAATAATAATAATAGTAATAATCCTTGCATTTGACATAGCGCCTTATCATATCTTTGAAACGTCTCAAAGCGCTTCACAGAATATACTGTAAAGTGAATTGTCTGTATATTTTGTGGAAGAAATGCGGTAGCCAGGTGCGCACAGCAGTGTCTCACAAATAGTTGTGGATTGAGTGACCAAATTGCTATTGGTATTTTTTTTGAAGGGATTATTACCCCGGGAAAAGCAATCCGCCAATCGACTGACAAATATGCAGTTTCGTCCACAAACATACAGTCAATACACTTTACAGTATATTCTGTGAAGCCCTTTGAGACATCTAGAAGATGTGAAAAGTCCTTTATCAAATGCAAGGATTATTATTATCAATATACAACCGGGTTCCTACTTACTGCTAGGTAAACAGAGGCGTGCGGAGTAAAGAAACTTCACTACACCCCAGTCTGCAAGCAATACTCTCTCACTCTCTCTCTCTGATCCAAACTATTTTCTAGTGGGTTGGACATGATACTTTCAGAAACAAATTAAAAATTACTCACCTTCTGGTGAGGCTCTGTGTGAGCCATGCCTGACTGTGGGTTGGATTTGGATCAGTCCTTTTTCGTCTCTGCTCTTTCTCACTGCCTACCGATCGTTGAACCAAACCCCACTTTGCATACGATGTCAATTTGCCCTCCTCCAGGGGCAGGCAGAGAGGCAGCTCTGCGCTGGTCAGCAACACAATGCTTTACTTTACTTACCACAGTGTTGTTAAACTCGCAACATGTCACCCCCTATCGGTGACAAGTCAACCCGCCATCTCCTCTAACTACAGTGGAGTCCTGTAGCTCAATGGTGAGAGCGCTCGCCTCGCAAGCAAGAGACCTGGGTTTGATTCCCGGGCAGTGCGAAACGTTGGGCAAGTTTCCTTACTCCACACATCTCTGTTAGCAGTAAGTAAGAACCCAGTTGTTAGTCAATAAAAAAAATTGGTCACTCAGTACACAATGTTTGCGGGACACTGCTGTGCACAATTGGTTGCCCCGTTTCACCCACAAAATTTACAGTCAATTCACTTTCAGTGTATCTTTGAAGCACTTTGAGACGTCTCAAAGACGAGATAAGGTGCTAAATCAAATGCAAGGATTATATTATTATCTCCAACCTGGTCTTCTGCTGACTATCTGTCTCCTGCTCCCAGTCAAAACCCCGCCTAACACACACACCAAATAATTTGACTGGGGTAGACAGGAACTACTTTCTACGCCTTAGGACGTCCTCCCGACTTGAAAGGCTGTATAAAAATGTAATTTGTTGTGGGTGTTGTGACGGGTCGGTGGCTGTAAGCCACATCCCTTATGATAGGGCTGGTGTCAACTCCAAGCACATGCCAAACCCCAACTTAGCATTGCAGTTTAGGCTTTGTCCCTTCTGCTAATTTTTTCACCAGAACAGGCGTATCTCAGGAATTCTTCAACCGTGCTTACGGTCACCCTCCTCTCTCCACCCCCACGGCTCGGTGTCAGGCTCCGCCACTGTTAAGCGCTCCGAGACGCTACATAAATACAAGTTGTTGTTGTAACGTCTCTTGTGAAAGGCTTGGTTATTGCCCTGCACTGGAGCATCAGCCTAAACTGGGAGCTCAGAGTGCCGACATGGGGCTTGAACCCACAAACTTGTGACTTGGGGGTGTGGGGGTGGGGGGGGAGTGCAACCAACTGAAACAGGCTGACACGAATGCTTTGTGCATGGTTGACACAGCTGCAACCACAATCTGTGTGTAGATCGCACACGGATGTGCACATATAAGTCTTCCCTCAATATTTACCTGAAATACTCCACTGTTGGAGCCAACACACAGTATTTGTATAAACATCTGAAAGAAGCCTTCACACCAAGCCACCACCTCTAGTGGATATACAGGTGTAAGGACAGTGCTGGTGTTAATTTTTCCGGTGCCTGTAGTATTAGACATTTCCTTGTGAGGGCAGACTTGTTACTTAATAATAATTCGTACATTTGATTACAGCGCCTTATCACACTTTCGAGACGTCTCAAAGCACTTCACGGGATATACTGTAAAGTGAACTGACTGTATAACTTGTGAATGAAACGCGGCAGCCAATTGCGCACAGCGGCGTCCCACAAACAGTCGTGGATTAAGTGACCAAATTATTATTTTTTTTAAGCGAGTTTTATCCCCCCTGAAAGCAATCCGCCAATCGACTAACGCTCGGGTTCCTGCTTACTCCGAGGGAAACAGAGGGGTGTGTTTTAAACGATGCCCCATTTTGAATTCCGTTCCTCTCAATGGGTGGAATTGAATCCATCAGAGCCACAAGACTGGGCAATGGAGCTGCTTGATTGATGAGTTCCTTGTGCATTGCGTTGAAGGAGATTGTGGGTACACTTCAATTTGTGATGCTTGGATGTTTGTCTATTTTCAATGCAGCACTGGGCTATAAATTGGAATAACGTTTGAAGGACTTTAAAGTTTTCTAAGGGCCCATTTTCCAGAGAGAATCTATCGATGTTGAAATGATACGTCACCATGCTTATAGCAGTGCCTATGGTCAATTAGAGAAGTTGGAAACTACGTGAAATAAGTAAACTATGACTTAGATACAGAGTTTATATACTAATGGGAAGGGGAAGCAGTTATTTAAATTTTCTATGTATTTGCACACAGACATGGATTCCCAGTTAATTATTTCATTGCCTCCTTTTAATATATAATATAATAATCCTTCCATTTGATATAGGGCTTTATCACGTCTTCGAAGTGTCTCACAGAATATACTGTAAAGTGAAGTGACTGTATATTTTGTGGTAATCAACTTCAGCATTCATTTACGTACAAACACACAGTCAGTGCACTTTACAATGACAGCCATTGAGACGTTTTGATGACGTGATGAGGTTCTATGTTAAATGCGAGGATATTCTTATTGTCATTTTGCTTTGTTTTGTTTTTCTCTCGTCTGCTACTTAATTGGAACTTCTATTTGGTGGTGTAGAGGCAGGTGTGAGTGACTGACAGAGATCAGCAGGGATATTCATTACCTGGAGCATTGGATGTACCATATGGGGAATTCTCTGCATGCAAAGGTCTGCCCTACAGTCTCGCATCCATACATCTGGGAATTTTCAAGAGCTGCTGTTCAGTAGCTATTTATAATGAGTTGTGCGAGCTCTTAGTCATCAAAAAGAAAATATTTACAGGTTTGAAATTGTGAGTTAATACCTTTTAGCCTGTAAACTATTGTAACAATACAAATATCTATATATATAAAATTAATAATAATAATCCTTGTATTTGATATAGCGCTTTATCACGTTATACAATACAGATACATATATCTGTAGTTATAACAATTGCACTGACTGCATTGTAATGTTCTGATTTATTTCACTTTTGCAATTTTTCCAAATACCTAACGTGCTTATTGTGTGGCTCCCCTGAGAAATGCGGTGTTATATTCAATGTGTTCATCGTTATTTTGGACCAACCAGGCCTTTAGAGGTGTAGTTCTGACGAACGGTCATGGACCTGAAACGTTAACTCACTTTCCTCTCTCCATAGATGCTGCCTGATCTGCTGCGTGTTCCCAACCACTTCTGTTTTTATTACAGTCTGTGTAGGTTTTGTTACGATTGCTCAGAGCCACTTCTTCTCTAATGCCAATCCCACTTGACTGCTGTGGGGGGCGTGTGTGAGCCATAAATTCATGACTTGGGTTCAGCACTCTGCGCTTGGTCAGAAGGATAATGACCAAAACTCAGCAGAAGTGAAACAAACATCCAAATCAGATATCAGGAAACAGCAGGAACATGAGATTAGAACAGGCAATGCCAGAGAAAACTTCCCTCTACGCTGCTCCTCTCCTTCGACTCCACCCCCCCCCACCACCACCCCTTCACGAAATGACCCATTAGTGTCAACTGTCCTCTCCTGGCTTTACTTGGACAATAACCATCTAGGTGCTGACTGACTAAAGTAAACAATACAACAACAGCTGGGATTTATATAGCGCCCTTCACATAGGGTAAGGTCACACGGGCTAGACTCTAGATGATTTGAAGCGGCAGGATTTCAAGCAGGAATACTCCTCAATGATTTCTCTGCTGAGGTCTGTGAATGGAAAGGAGGATAGTGGAACGATAGCGAAAGAATATCATAGAGTTCGATCTTCGCTCGTATACATACAACGCGCGAGCCAGGAGATGGGTTGAAGCTCTCTATAGCGTGGGTTAACTGTGGCCTGCGGAAGGTATCGGTTTGAAGGGCCAAATGGAAACTGCTTTAGTTTCTATTTTAAAGTGTTATCGTTGATCTATTCTACTGGCACAAGTTCTCCCAAGGACAAAATGATGGGAAACTGGCAAAGAGACAAGAGAAACCTGCACAATACTCCGGACTGTGTGAGTGATAGGCTGTTTGGTGGCTTTTGCACCGAATTCTTGTGCTCGTCAAATGAGGGATGTCAACACTAGGGACTCTTTCCCACTTCACATATCTGGTGTCAGCATCAAGCATTGCCATGTCAGACAGAGTGCATTCACCTGCAAAACAAAGGTGTTTTTCTTTCTCTCTCTCTTCCTTTCTCTCTCTCTCTCTCTCACACTCACTTACTCACTCTCTTATTCTCTTACTCTCTCACTGTTTCACGTGCTCGCTCATTCACTCGCTCACTCTCTCACTCACTCGCTCACTCACTCTTTCATTTGCTCGCTCACTCTCTCGCTCACTCGCTCACTCTCTCACTTTCTTATTTGCTTGCTCGCTCACTCACTCGCTCGCTCGCTCACTCATTCACTCGCTCTATATTATGGGCTGACAATGCCCCTCGATGCCAACTTCAGAAAGGTACTCACAACCTATGTGTAATTTTCCCGTTCCGTTGTTCCGAGGGATGCTCTCAATTAAAGGGCAGATGTAAGCTTTCACATCATGTGAAACTAAATTAAGACTTATTTGTGGGACTTTTACAGCGGGCACACAGAGAATACAATACAATACAATTGACATTGATACAGCGCCTTTCACATTGGGAGGATGACTCCAAACACTTTACATAGTTGGCTGGACACCTGAGCCGGCAGGGGAGAGGAGAAGCTGAAGAGCGTGGTGTGTGTGGGGGGGCGGGGGGGGGAGGCGAAAGATAATAATCTTTGCTTTTGATATAACGCCTTATCACGTCGTTGAGATGCCCCAAAGTGCTTCACAGCGTGTGTTTTGTAGGGGAAACGCGGCAGCCAGTTGCGCACAGCAATGCCGTACAAACTGACCAATTTTATTTCGGGGGGATTGTTTGGCTACGACACCGGTAGAGAGAAACTCCCCTCTCTTTTCGAGTAGAGCCGCGGGATCTTTAACATCCACCTGGACAGGCAGGCGGGGACCTCGGTTTAACGTCTCCGACATTTTCCCGACGCTTTCCTGCATTGCACTGGAAGTGTCAGCGTAGACATGCGAGCTCAAAGTCCTAATGTGAGGGTTGAACTCGCAGACTTGTGACTCAGAGGTGAAAGTGCAATCCACTGGAACACAAGATGACTATTAGTAAAACACAAGGTTATTATGCGGCTAAACACTCAAGCGCTCTTCGGCTCAGAAATGCTGTGCGCTGTTACATTATGTCCTCAGCCTTATCTATTTATTATGTAATAACACCAATTCAGTTATTAACTCCTACATGATGTGATTAGTGGAACGAGCAATGCGCTGAGTCAGCGAATCTCTGTTTAGTGGCACAAACAGATTAATGCCAAGACAGCAGGACAAGGAGATACGACGGGTTTCAGGGATGTGAAGGGCAAATTTACGCTAGACACCAGGAGGAAATTGTGGTCACATGTCACCTGTAGGAATGGTAGGGGCTTGTTTCTTGTTTAAGAAATAGTAGCCCTTATGTTGGGCACTGAGCCTTTCATGCTGGGAGGACTCCTCAAAGCGCTCTGCAGGATTCACTGTTAAGTGACTGTATTTTGTAGTCGGTTTGTGCGCAGCAAAGTCCCGCAAACAGTCATGGAGTCAAGACAAGACAGAGGACGGCTCAAAACGTTTAATACCCGGTGGAATGGGAGGGCAGAGGGCTGGCTTGGTGTGGCGGAAGATTGAGAATCATCAAGCCCGTGCGTCATTCAAACCTCTCGCTTGATTAGGTTTGTGATCAAACCAGTTCTGGAGCAATCTGTAAACACGAGAACCGAGTGTCTCCGTTTAATCGCGTAATCCCAAAAATAAAGGCAGATTAGAATTCCCCGATACCATTTCACGCCCTGGAAGTTCCTTTATCAAAGGGCATTTTATGTACAAAAAACTATTTGCATTTCTATAGCGCCTTCCCCACAGGATAGCGTCTCAGAGCGCTTAACAGCTCAGCGGGGATAGCTGTAACTATTTTCTGGGTATCCTGGGTGTCAAACCATTCCCCCCAACCACCACGCTTCAAGCCGTCAGTCTAACGACTTCCAGTTCCGTGCCCACCCCTGCGCGATCAGCACAGCTCTCGTTGCAGAACCAGAGCAAGTTTATTCACACAGTGAGGCTGAAGTAGTGTCAAGCGCTCGCTATTTCTCTTGGGTCTGACTTTGCACGCTCCTCTGGCTCCTTGCACTGCTGCGGGTGGGTGTGTCAGCCACGTGATTAGTGCAATGAGGATTGTGCTGAGTCAGCTGATCTCTGTTTAGGAACGCAAACAGATACGCCACGACCACGGGACAAACAGGTACAGGACAAGCATCCCGAGACACCTCACGCGATTTACGGTCAAGTGGAGTCACTGTGTATTGGCGGGCGCACGCGGCAGCCAACTTGGACAGCAATGTCCCTCAAACGGCCGTCGAATGAGTGACCAATTTTTATTCGGAAGATTCTTGCCCAGGACACCGGGAGAGAGAAACTCCCTCCTCTTCTCGAATAGCGCTGCGGGATCTTTAACGGCCACCTGACGGGAGCTCGGTTTAACATCTCATCCGAAGGACAGGGTCTCCGACAATGCAACACGCGTCCAATTCCAAGTCCTGACGTGGGATTTGAATCCACGGCCTTCTGACTCGGAGGAGAGAGCGCTACCACTGAGCCAGCCTGGCACAATCCATCTCTCCCGAATGGCCGACCTGGAATACTTTGTAGAACTGTGTGAGAAGCTCTGTCGTAGACACTGGACAGCGTTGGTAAAGCGAAAGGTAAAATACAGCAGCCGCCTGTATCTTTCAAGGTCATTCAACGCCAGCCAATGTCAAGTTCTTGTTGTAAATATCGGCCTATCTGACAGCTTTCCTGCATGGGAAATTCCTGAAATAGTATTCAGTCTTTAAGAGCACTGCAGATAAACGTCACGGAGAGTAGGGGTGGAGTGAGGGTCGAAGGTGGGAATGCTCATCTTCACTGAAACATCCTTTTATAAACCGGGGACTTTACTTAGCCTGACTTCAGTGACATTTTCCATCCAGATAAGAGAGGACAGAGAGAGATGGCTTATTGGTACTGTGAGCGAAGTTGGACGTTGAGAGATCAGGATATTTTCTGGTCATTTTTAGCCCCAAATCCTGCTGGTATTTGCCTAGGAATTGTAGTATCTACGTGGATTTTTCTCCTCCATTTTGCACCGTTGTCCGTTGCTAACATAAAGCTGTGGGGTTTCCCTTTCAAAGGAACAGTTTAGTCCACGCCCATCAGAAGTATAATAACAAAATTGATCCGCTCACAAAATACACAGTGAATCCACTTTATTATATGTATTATTATACAAGTATATAATAATAATGCTTATATTTGATTTCATCATAAGCTTTGAGTTTGATAAAGCATGTCGTCAAAATGACTCAAAATGAAGTCAATTTTACCCAAAACAAATGCCTCACAAGCATCCATGAAGTGAATGATCAGTTTTATCTATGTGTGTGCGTGTGTGTGAGTGTGTGTGTGGTGGGAGCAATTGTTGTCCAGGATACTGGGAGAAACTCTTATCTTTTATGCCATGGGATCTTTAACATCCATCCAAGGAGGCAAAGGTGACCTCAGTTTAACATCCGACAACACAGCAAAGAACTGGAGCATCAGCCTAGAAAGTGTGAGCTGACGTGGGGTTTGAACGCACAACCTTCTGACACAGAGACGAGAGTGCTGCCGACTGAGCCGGGCTGACACGTAGATGTTCGTGTGTGGGTTGCTGGAGTATTTTTTCCACGAAAGGGGCTGAATGGAGGTGAAAATGGATTGACGCTGGCAGCAATAACATCTTGCTCTCTGCTGAGCTGTACATTTGTAGCCAATGGCTTTAATCCCCATTATAAACCCTCACCTTCAAGGTCAGTGTGTCTTTGAGAGGATCCTTGGCTGTTACGTACTGACAAATGGGGAAGTCAGTAACGTTTATGCATTGAACTTGCATTTGGACTCTCTGAGGCGTTCTCCTGGTGCGAAAAGCGTTTCGTAAATATAAATTGTTCAACGTAACCTTCGATCGTGGTTAGAGCACACGTTTCGCAAGTTTCGAATTGGGTTCAATTCTGGGCAGTGCCAAACCTTGGGCAGTGCCAAACCTTCCTTACTCCACATACCTCATAATAATCCCTTAAGAAAAAAAACAATAAAAAAATTTGTCAGTTCAATCCATGACTGTTTGTGGGACGCTGCTGTGAGCAATTGGCTGCCGCGTTTCGCCCACAAATACACGGTCAACTCGCTTTACGGTCTATTCTGTGAAGCGCTTTGAGACGTCGAGAAGACGTGAAAAGCGTTGTATCAAATGCGAAGATTATTTTTATCATTATTATATTATATTAATTATCCTGTGTTGTTTTTAAGCAGTTCATTCACATATACGACTTAGGCGTTACTTCCTTTAACCTCGGTACAACAGTTTTTTTTTTTTGCACGTCTCACAAGGAAATGCTGAATTGCGTGTCAGTATCCTAACCATCTGAAGCACGGTCGGCAAATGGTCTGCTTACTTGTGCAAATTCGGTGGGCGATCACAGCATTTGGATTCAACTTGGCTGAATTTCCCGCACTTGATAAGCCACGGAGGGTTTTTTTTCCCCCAGAGTTGGTCTTGTTTTGTTTTGACATGACTGGGTAAGGAAATTTACATACTACCTGCTTGTCACTGGCTTTCTCTGCCTGCGGTTCATGTGTAGGAGCTCACTCCGACATGCTCCGCTGCTGTCCTGATCTGAAGTCAAGTCGGAAGGTCAGACCCTAGCCCGGTCGCTCACACACTCCGGGTCACAAAGCTTACGCGTTCAATAAGAATAAGAATCCTCGCATTTGATGTGGCGCCTTACTAATCACGTCGTTGAGAAGTCTCAAAGTGCTTTGCAGAATATATTGTCGAGTGGATCACCTGTGTGTTTTGTGGGAGAAACGCGGCAGCCAATTGCGCACAGTGGTATCCTACAAACAGTCGTGATTGAGTGACCAAATGTTTCGTGTTTTTTTTAGAGGGATTTTTAACTCCAGGAAAGCGATCCACTAATTGACCAACAACCGGGTTCCTACTGACTGCTTCGTAAATGGATGGTGAGACATTAAGGCCTGTTCAAGTGGACTTTAAGCATACGATGCCTTTCATTCAAGTAGAAAGGGAGTTTCTCTTTCGTGGGCTGGCCAGCGATTCCCCAGAGTTTTGCTGAATGCCATTTTTCACCCAGAGAGTGGCAAATCTGATGACAACCAGTTATTTTTGTAGCAAACAGAAACACCAATACCAGAATTTTGTGAGCTGCAGAATTGACTGACAGGAAATGGAAAGTAGATTGATATCAGAGCCATAGGAAGTGTGTACTTTAAAGTTAAGCTGTGCAAATCATCTGTGCAACGAGTAACTGGAACATAAAGAGTCTTCCTGAGTCTCGAGAAAACCCGTTGGCAGGGCACAGAGAACTTTAGTTAACATCTCGTCAATTTTAACTGAGCTGAGAGAGACACCAACACCAGGCCTGAAAGGTGCAAATATATTTCACTCCTTTCAGTCACTTACTTTTACTTTAGTTTCTTTTATTTAAATTTTTGAATTCTAGCACCTCCCGATCTCTCTGATCTGCTCATACCCTCGCAAGTGAGAGGACCCAGGTTCAATTCCCGGTGGGACAAAACCTTAAGCAAATTTCCTTACTCCGCACACTCCTGTTTACTGAGCAATAAGTAGGAACCCAATTGTTAGTCGATTGGCGGATCGCTTTCCAGAGGTAATAATTCCTTCAAAAAAAAATTTGGTCACTGAATCCACAACTGGATGAGGGACACTGCTGTGCACAATTAGCTGCTGTGCTTCGCCCACAAAGCATACAGTCAATTCACGCTATAATATATTCTGTGGAGAGCTTTGAGACGTCTCAATGACGCAATAAGGTGCATATCACATCGTTGAGACCTCTCAAAGCGCTTCCCAGAATATATTGCAAAGTGAATTAACTGTATATTTTGTGGGCAAAACGCAGCAGCCAATTGTGCACAGCAGTGTCCCCACAAACAGTTGTGGATGGGCCAGAACTTGCCATTGTTGTCTATGTCAAACAGTGTGAGGCAGCAATAAATGAGGCAAACAGAATGCTGAGCTTGATCAGTTGAGTTTGGTTCACCAGGTGTTATATTAAGGCTATAGAGGCAGTGTAGAGGAGAGCAATGAGAATGATCCCCGGTGTTAGAGGGCTGTGAGCATCATTTGAACAAGTTGGGGCTCTTGAGAGGTGAAGATTTCGACGGGACCTTATAGAGATGTCTAAAATATTAAATGACACAGAAAAAGTAAACCCAGAACAATAGTTCAGGATGCACTGGAACAAGACTGTATTAGCAACAGTAGAACTAGAAGATACAGGTTTAGAGATGGCAAAAGGGCAACTTACAGGAATGTCTTTTCTTTACCAGGGTAATTAACAACTGTAACACAGTTGCAGGAAGGGTGGTTGAAGCCAGGACACTGGGACTCGTCTAAAAAGCAGCCTGATACTGGGAGGACCTGGAAAGGTGTATTCCGATAGAACGAAGGACCTTCTTCATCTGAACCGATAACAACGACGACAACTTGCATTTATATAGTGCCCGTCACGCAGGGGAGCGTCCAAAAGGGCTTGATCTTGTAATCTTGCGAATGCTCCTTGATTTGAGATCCTGGGATACCTGGAAGAGGTTGGAACGCAATCAAGTTCTGATATCGCGATCAGTATTAATGTGCAGAATACAAAAGAATCTTGTTCTCTGATCAAGATCAGAGCACACAAAAGGTGTGGAGTAATATTTCACCTGGGTGTAGATTTATTTGAGTAAATTAGTTGCTATATCAAATTATTATATTATTATAGTTCACAATTTAACAAATTGTTGCATTCAGCCTTAACGTTGAAGTCGTTTTACCATATTTCTTGAAAGAAACGTCAAAATGAAGGCTATATTTAAGTATCCGCCAAATTATATCCTGTGATGCTTGTACTTAACTAGTGTTGGCCTCGCAAATGACTCTTAAGCGTACTTTGAGTACTCTGAAATGTCTTCTCAATGTGGAAGAGGCTATACAAATGTGAATTGTATTGCGTGCAAGGACTCTAGGTAAGTAATTACATTTAGAATGGTCTTCCTGTAGATGTATTTGACTATCAGTGCAATCTAATCATTAGCTTCGCTCTTCGACCCATGTTCAGTAAAATTCAATCTACCACCACCACCGGATTTGACTGCAGGGCTTGATAGGTTGCACAGTCATCACTGAGTTCATATCTCTTCCTTTGCGCTGTCAAGTCTTTATTAAACTTTGAGCATAAGATGAGTGCGGTTGATTCCAGCAATGGTATGAAAAATATTACACTGTTCCTTTACAAGTCAGTATGACTTGCACTTTTCTACCTCAGTGGCCAATGCATTGTGTTCCCTTAGTCAGTTAATCAGACAATTTTTGTCAGTTGCCTCAGGAGAATGGGCATTGGCTAAACTTGAGTTGACAAGTCTCTTGTCCTGACCGTATCCTCTTGATAGCATCTATTTCATAACAGATTTGCAAAGAAGAAATAATTCCCCATTAAGAAATCTGTTACGAAATACCGTAAATTACATCCCACATTGTACAGAATCGTAAGCTTTTCAGGGTGGAGGGAGGACTTCTGTGGCTCTATGATCCATGTCAGGGCCACTTTTCAGATAGATCTATCCATTTAGTCCCACTTTAATGCCCATTCTTCCCTTCCTCGAATATGTGTCCAATTTCCTTCCTGTTAAGGACAATAGCATAATAATTATCATAAATATCCATATCTAGCATTGACACATTTTTTTCTTTCTCTCAGCCGGGTGTCTAACACATGCGGAAACCCATCACCGTGCTTCAGAGTATCCAAACCAAACTAAGAATTCCATGCAACCCTCCTTCACATGGAAATCCCAGAGATAGATTATTGGAATGGAATGCACTCTCTCTCCCTGGAGGGACAGATTGCACTGAGGATGTGTGTGACAGTTCCAGCTCCAATTTCTAATCAACTGGTTTCCAAAGGGACAGCGAGTAGAGGCAGGTGTCCAGGTGAGACCTGGTTCATTACAAACCTGTGTGAATGTCTACGTTTATGCCCCAAAGCCTTAAAGCCATTACCTTAAAAATTGCCTATAAGATGCACAGACTGCATTTTACAGTGAATCCAGCAAAGCGCTTTGAGGCGTCCCTCCTGATGCATAAAGGTGCTGTATCAAATGCAAGGATTATTATTATTATTATCATTATCATAGGAGGTATATCAAACAAAAGGATACGTATTACTATTAATAACAACATGTGAGATCATGCGGAATTGTGCAATATTTCTTAAATTCAATCTCTACAAGGAAAAAGAATTGAGTCACTCAATCCACAACCGATTGTGGGAAGTTGCTGTGCACAATTGGCCCCTGTATTTCGCCCACAAAATACACAGCCATCCACTTTACAGTATATTCTGTGAAGCACTTTGAGTCGTCTCAATGATGTGACAAGGGGCTGTATCAAATGCAAGGATTATTATTATTTAGCCGTTTTCTTACATTTCCAAATTCCCAGAATCATTTTCCAAATTTAGACTGAATTTAAGAATTTTCCACAATTTTCCACGGTGTGACCTCAAGACCAGAGCATGAGAAATATTGGGAGTTTGATTATTAGATTTGTGCATGCATTAGATCACAAGAAGCTCCCATGAATAGCTTGTGTCTTGTGAACACTTGCATAACATGCTATCATTGCACAGTACTTGGGAACTTGCACTCTTTCTCTCTTTTGTGTTCATTATTTAATCATATTTAATCATATTTGAAGAAATATTCTGTCGGTTTCTGGCCAAACTCTAATCAGATGAAGTACGAGCGTCAGATAGAATTAAATTAATTCTTTGTTTTGGGGATTTCTAATTCTGCGATTAATTCAGCATTCACTGCCCTCAGTAGCCCTGTTCAAGTCTCAAAGTCATGTTGAAGTCTCAAAGCGCTTCACAGAGTTTTACAGAAACGTGTAGTAACTGTGGATTTTTGCAAATGAACTTGGCAGCTAATTTGATCAATGTCTCACAAACGGACATGAAGTCAATGGCCGTTTTATTTACTTGAAGGAAACTCCTTTCTCCTTCCAAATGGTCCGCTGGAGATACAACTGAATAGGCAAATAGGGGACCGAGGTTGAACGATTCATCCCAAATCGGGCAGGAGGGTAACCGAAAGCGCGGTTGAAGAGGAGGGTCATGAGACGGGACTTGAAGGAGGCAAGCAAGGGGAAGGAACTGTGGGATGGTGTTCCAAAGGGTGGGGGCAGAGAGGTGGAAGGCCTGACCGCCGATGGTGGGGCAGGTCAGGCGGGGGACATGGAGGAGCCTGCAGCCCACTGAGCGGAGGGAGTGGACAGGTCAAAAACAGTTAAAAACCCCGAGGGCTAAAATGTAACCGAGACGTGCAGTTTGGATCCAGTTTGAAGCAATCGCTTATTTCCTCATGGGGTAAGCGACATTTTGCAAACTTCCTGATTCAAAGTGAAAGCCATGATATGGCTTAAAACATAAACTGCCAGTGGAAGAGTCAGTTTCCTTTGCTGCTTGTCGGACAACAATAAAAAAAAATCCTGATTGGTTATGAATGACTGCTGGAGCCAGTGCATGAGAAGGATTTTATTATTTTGAACTTTTTATTTTGGCTTAAAATAAAGTGTGGGGGAAGGGGATTTTAAGCAACGTTAACAGACACACAGGGTCTTGTTAGATGTGGAAATCCTTGTGGCGTACTCATGTTGAAACTGACGAAGGACATAAATACTTTTGGAAGCGTAATGTGAAAGACCTCAGGGAGCATGGAATCAGACTCATTTGTAGGAGAGATAATAGTAATAATAGTAATAATAATCCTTGCATTTGATATAGCGCTTTTCACGTCTTCTAGACGTCTCAAAGCGCTTCACAGAATATGCTGTAAAGTGAATTGACTGCATATTTGTGGGCGAATCGCGGCAGCCAATTGCGCAAGGCAGTGTCCCACAAACGGTCGTGGATTGAAAATGGCCAATTTATTATTGCTTTGTTTTGGAGGGATTATTAATCACCGGAAACCAAGATCAGTTCACGTGAAGAAAACCTTATTGCCCGATTTGATCTCATCCTTCCAGATCACCCACCATACTCTCTCCTCTCATCGTCCTTGGATTTGTTATAAATCCCATTACAGGACCAGGCTGTTTTTTTTAAAAATGAGTCCCAGCTTCCTGACCTCAACTACTCTTCCTGGAAACTTGTTCCAGTCCTTATGTTGACCACTCTATCCTCATCCACTGCCTCTCCGCTCACCTCAACCTTTACGGTTCCGTCCTTGACTGGTTCAGGTCGTACCTCTTACACCGCCTCCACTTCATCTCCACAAACGTTTTTTCCTCTAGCCTCCTCACCGTTTCATGTCACCGTGGCATTCCTCAGGGCTCTATCTTTGGTCCCCTCCTCTTCAACATCTATATGCTCCCTCTTGATGACATCATCCGCAGACATGGGGTCAACTTGCACACGTATGCAGATGACACCCAACTCTATCTCTCTGCCTCTGACAGAATGTGGGTCAGACATCAGGTCCTGGATGAGAGCTAACTTTCTTCAGTTGAAGGTCAACAAGACCGAGGCCCTCCTGATTGGCTCCCGTCAGCGCCTTCACACTTCAGGCGCTGACAGCGTCGCCATCCATGGTTGCACACTCCACCTTACTAAGCCAGTCCAGAACCTTGGCATCGTGTTTGATCCTCAACTGTGCTTTCTATCCCACATCCATGCCATGACCCGCTCTGCCTTCCCCCATCTCAGCAACATCATCCAACTCCTCCACTGTCTCACACCACACGCCGTCGAAACCTTTATACCCGCTTCATAACATCGAGGCTTGACTATGCAAACTCCTTGCTTATCGGCCTCCCCAACTCCTCCAACACAACAACAACAACAATAAAAGTACATTTATAGAGCGCCTTTCACATCGGGAGGACGTCCCTCCCTCCATAGGCTGCAGATCATCTAGAACTCTGCAGTCCGTGTCCTCTCCTGCACCAGGCTTCAGGGTTATCACCCTCATCCTCGCCCGACTCCACTGGTTTCCCATCACACAGAGAATACAGTTCAAGATTGTAGCCCTCATCTTCAAAGGCCTCCAAAGACTTATCTCTAATTTCTTGCATGTTTTTGATGTATCCACTCCCTTTGCTCAGCGGGCTCCAGCCTCCTCCATGTCCCCCGCCTGACCTAACCCTCCATTGGTGGTCAGGACTTTTGTCACTCCTCCCCCACCCTCTGGAAGTCCATCCTGCAGTCCCTCCACCTCGCCCCCTCCCTCGCCTCCACTGTGCTTTCGATCACTCTCCTACCCCCCTGCTCTCCACCTTCCCCAATCCCAGCCCCAGCTCGGGTCCGAAACTCTGACTTTCCAGTGCTTGGGACGTCCTCCCGACGTGAAAGGCGCTATACAAATGTAATTTTGTTGTTGTTGTTGTTAATCACCCTCTGATATCTGCCCTGAAATTGCCCTTTGCCACTGTGAGCTCTGCTGTCTCAGTGCATCCAAAAGCATTGTTCTGAGTTTACTTCCTCAATCCCATTTCAAATTGCATAAGCTCTCTTTAAGGTCCCATCTGAATTGTCTCTTTGGAAGACTGAATAGTAAATAGCCAGTGGTATGATGATTAATACCACAAAAACAACAGTCTGACAACACTGCTGACCCTTCTAGCCTTCTAGTTCATGGGTTTATCAAACAGAATTCTAAATTCATAGTTAAAACAAACTCCTTGTGAGTTCTGAAACAAAAACAGAAGTCGCTGGGAACAAGAACAACAACTTGGATTTACATAGTGCCCTTCACACCGAATGGCGTCTAAGAGCGCTTTACAGTAATGGATCCGGGGCTGAGCGAGGAGGAGGGGGAGGAGCCGGGGGGATGGGGAGGAAGGTGACCAAAGGCGCGGTCGAAGAGAAAAGTCTTCAGCAGAGACCTGAAAATAGGGAGAGAGGGGGCGAGGCGAAGGGAGTGAGGAAGGGAATTCCAGAGCCTCGGGGCTTAGTGGCTGAAGGCACGGCCGCCCAGGGTGGAGCGGAGGACTCGGGGGACAAGGAGGAGGCCAGACCAGGACCCGGAGGAACGAAGTAAAGCAAGTCAACGTTTCGGGTCCAAGGCCCTTCGACAGAGTGTCGTGGACCCAAAACGTTGACTCACTTTGCTTTCTCCATAGATGCTATCTGACCTGCTGAGTGTTCCCGGCGACTTCTGTTTCTGTTTCAGATTTCCAGCATCTGCAGTATTTTGTGTTTTGTCCTTACGAGTTCTGCTGAATCAAAGGCTTGACGTATGCGAACAGTGCTCAGAGCAGATAATAATAATAATAATAATAATCCTTGCATTTTGATGCAGGGCCTTATCACGTTTTCGAGACGTCTCAAAGTGCTTCACAGAATATACTGGGAAGTGAATTGACTGTATATTTTTGGGGTGAAACGTCATGGATTGAATGACCGAATCATTTTTTTTAAGGAACTAAGTGCCACACAGATCTTTTTGAAAACCTGCGTGCCTTTCCGGTTTTGGTTTTCCCAGCCTATTGCCACCCTCCAGAATTGATTTACTAATTTGAGGGGAGGGGGAGAGGGTTGTGAGAAACAGACTCTGACAGCACGTCCCCAAAATAAAAGCGTGTCATCACTCTCTTTGCTTGACACTTGCTGATAACTTGAACGCACATCATCCCTAAAAGAAGCACTGACCCGATGCTGGTATGTTGACGTCGAAGGAACGTCAGCCATGAATGAGAGGTGTTGTCACTACAGATACAGACTCTCCTCTCCTCTCACACATTACTCGAGCAGCTCACGTATTTTGAGAAACACGTGCGGATTTCTTTAGTTCTTTCCATGGGGGGAATTTTTTAAAAAAAAATCCTTTGCTCAGGCAGAAGAGAAGTAGCGTGAGATTGGAATAAAAGAAATTCAATTACATTTTCATGGGATTTGATTCCAAGTAAATTAAATACTCAATCCACTGAATATTCAATGATTAGTGCTTTCCCCTCTCCACCCTCCTCACTCGCAGACCATGATACCCATGGAGGGAGGGAGGGCCTCCATTGGTCTGGGGATGGCTGAATGTTTTGGAGTTTACTTTGGGGCTCACAGAGCCTGTCAGTCTAGTCTGTCTCAGTCGGTAGCACTCTCACTGGTAGCACAGAGTCAGAGGTGTGTCAGCCTGGTGCAGTGATAGCACTCTCACCTCTGAGTCAGAAGGTTGTGGATTCAAGCTCCACATCGGATCTTGGAATCTAAGCTGACACACCAATCCAGGCCTGTGCGGTATTGCATTGTCAGAGGTCCCAACTTTCAGATGAGACGTTAAACCGAGGCCCTGTGTTCCTGTTTAGGTGGACGTTAAAGATCTCACTGCGCTATTCGAAAAGAGAAGGGAGTTTCTCCTGGTGTCCCAGCCGCTTTGAGATGTCTCAAAGACGTGATGAGATGCTATATCAAATGCAAGGATTAGTATTACTATTATCGTGTTTTTTTTTCTCATGCGCCAACCACTGGTGGCTCATATTCCTCAACAGAAGGTATGAGAGATGATTCCTACGAGTGGTTTCCTATCAGGTATCAAACATTGTTCATTGTTGAGGACGTGAATGACATTAATTGGCTGGGGACAATGGCTGACCTGCTTTTTTGTCTCCCAAGTATCAGTGAAAACTCCGCCCAGTGCAGTTTTGTTCTACCATTTCGAAATGCTCAAAATGTATTGATTGGGTTCAAAGTTCTGCTTTATTTACAGCACAATTCTCCGTTTAGAAGAAACCGTGGAAGCAATCTTAAACAAAACGATGTGCGAAGATGTTTCAAAGTAGTCATTGAGGATTGAGGTTGTCTGACTTGTTCTGATTCAGTTCTCAGATAGTTTCCGGTAAAGGTTTTGTAAAGGTTTCTGCGATCACATCCCTTGCTCTCAATGGCAAGGTCTGAGAAGGATTTGCAAGTTATTGTTGGACTAAGATTAGCTTTACATATTGGAACTGATTGAGATAACAAGTGGGGAGGTTCGGTTGCATTTGATCATTTCCATCAGGAGCAGGTTACCTCTACACTCCTTTTATATAGCTCTGAGTCTTATTTACCAACATTTGGTTTCTCCCAACAATATCCCCAGTTTTATCGGCTGTTCACTTCGTGGCTGTGTGCAAATTGCCTCCACAACAAAAACACAGTCACTGCACTTTAGTATACATCCTGCAAGGAGCTTTGAGACGTCCTCCCATGATGAAAGGAGCTGTGTCAAATGCGAGGGTTATTATTATATTTATCATGGTCAGCTGTGGTAATTTAGAAATAATAACTCACATTTATATCGTGCCTTTCATGTGGGGCAGAGCCCAGAGCGCTTCAGAGTGGCGGAGTCTGAAATTGTATGACTTTCTCATCAAAACAGACCATATGTCTTTTCTGGCCTTGAACATTTCTGCCTGTTACTGAACTGGACATGAGCTGTTGGCAATATACTTGTTGCCATTGGAATATAAATCACTCTATGTAAAGCATGCATGACTGTGTTTCTGAATGAGCACTGCATCCTTCCTCCTGTGATGTACTCAGACTTTATTCAAGGTATCGGGTGCTACATGAACACATGCACCCACAAAATACACAGTCAATTAATTTTACAGTATATCCTGTGAAGCGCTTTGAGACATCTCAACAACATGATAAGGCGCTATATCAAATGCAAGGATTATTATTATTATTATTATTATAAGTTGTTGTGGTTGCTGTCTTTGTCTTCCTGTGATTGTGAGAAAACAGGGATCAATCTCTGAAATTCAAACAAAATTCAGCCTGTCTATCATTCCATGAGAGCAGACCTTGTTAGTGACAGTGGGATGAGATTCAGCTGTGGAGTTTTTTTTATTAGAACCATCAGCAATCTTTATCTTGAACTGCCAGACCACAGGTACATGTCTAATGTGAAGAGATGTCAATGTGTGAACTCCACAAGTCACTGCTTGTTCCATATCAGCTTTCATCTCTCCGAGATAAGATGTTGTGCTCTCCCAATGTATTTAGCCCCTGATAACCTACTGACCGAATCTTGGAAATCATAACATATGCTCGGAAATAAAATGTGTGGGAAATGGAAGCCAAGGGTGAAAAGAAAATCACATGGGTCATTTGCATTTTATACTTTACACTTTTTCCAGATCCACTTCCACGTCTGGCTAGGATTCTTTTGCTTTCAATGCTGATTGAATTTAATCACTTTGTGACATTCTTCAAAACTGTGAAAGGCACTTATGTTTCAATAACCTATTAGGAAGTTTGCAAGATAAACAAGATATTATAACCATTACCCACACTTTGCAATTAAGCAAGCATCTGGGATATCACTTGCACTTTGCTACTGATTTAATAATTAAACATAGTTTTGAAATTTATGATCAATGGGGCGAGTGAGTCAAGAGATTTTTAAACCTGATTTGAGATCCACAAGAGCAAACGATTGGAACCCAAAATCCAGGTCACGGGAAGTCATAGTGAACTTGTCGTTAGCACTAATTCAGCTCACTCAAGGCCTTGAGTGGAAGATTCACTTGGAAGATCATTTGGTCTTAAAAATCTATGAATTGTAGAAAACCCCACATTTTGGAACATAAGAACATAAGAATTAGGAGCAGGAGTAGGCCATTCGGCCTGTGCCCCGCCATTCGATAAGATCATGGCTGATCTTCAGACCTAACTCTAATTACCTTTCCTATCCCCATATCCCCTAATCCCTCTATTTTTTAAAAAATCTATCAGTCTCAGCCTTGAAGATGTTCAAGGACTGAGCATCTACAGCCTTCTGGGGTAGTGAATTCTATAAATTCACTACCGTCTGAGTGAAGAAATGTTTCCTCAACTCTGTTCTAAAAGGCTGACCCTTAATTTTAAGACTGTGACCCCTGGTTATAGATTCTCCCACCAGGGGAAACAGGCCCTCAGTGTCTACTTTATCAGCCCTTTAAGAATCTTATATATTTCAATAAGATCTCCCCTAATTCTTCTGTACTCTAGAGAATACAGCCCGAGTTTATTCAGCCTCTCCTCATAGGTCAGTCCCCTCATCCCAGGAACTAACCGAGTGAATCTATGCTGCACCCCCTCGAGGGCAAGTATGTCCTTTTTTAAATAAAGAGACCAAAACTGCATACAATACTGTAGGTGCGGTCTCACCAGGGCCCTATACAGTTGCAGCAAGACTTCCCTACTCTTGTACTCTAAACCTTTTGCAATTAACGCCAACATGCCGTTCGCCTTCTTAGTTCCTAGAAAATAATCTGTTTTTCTATTTTTTCTACCTCAGTGAATAACTTCACACTTCCCCACATTAAATTCCATCTGCCACCTACTCGCCCACTCCCCGAGCCTGTCTATATCCTGTTGCAATCTTTTTGCATCATCCTCAGAGCTTACTCTCCCACCGAGTTTAGTGTCATCCGCTGGGTTAGAATTGCTGAAAACCTAAAGGTTGCCTGAACTGAAGAAATTTCCTGGAGACTCAACAATCTTATATTCTAAGACAAAATGGTCTCAGGGGCTAAGGCTAAAACTAAGTGGCCTTTGGACTGCTGGGTGTAGTTGTGGTGGTGGTGTTTCAGAGTAACCAGTTGGTATTGGATAGTTTCAGAGTAACTAGTTAGCACCGGACAGTTAGTATTGCAGATGACGAGTTACAAGGAGCGGTGAGGAAGGTTGGGAATGTTAACACTGAAGAGGAGAAGACTCAGGGGAAATCTGTCAGTTGTGATTTCTGTGACTCAGATCAGGACCTTTGGAGGGTGTCGTTGTCAACAAAATAACACCTGCTTTGAGATAACATGAAATCAGGTTGTTGATGAAGCTGACATTCAGGCAAAGCTCATTTCTCCCAAGGGACCTCTTCATTAACGCTGCAACTAGAAGACAATGTGTTCAGTAGGTCACCTTCCCCAGATCAACGGTTCACCAAATAGGTCTAGGAGCCCACTTGGTCATTGGGAGTCCAGGACCATCATCTATGATCTCAAAGGGATTCAAGTGAAAGCAAAGGGCTTAATAGGCAGTGATTGATGACTGAAACTGAAGCCGTGTGCCAGCCAGATGCATCTCAAAAGTTGTGTGAAGATCCCATGTTCTTACGTGCAGGGGTACGCAGCGAGTCGGACAGCAATGGTGCAGTTTTAAACAATCCCTAAATGACATAGTTTTAGGCAATCTCTGCAAGACTCGCAAACATTCTGTCTCTCTGTACTCCTTCCCCCCTTTCAGCGGCTGAGAATAGTAGGATAGCAAGCCCTGCTCATCAAAATAAACCCTCCAGAGCGGATAATTACATTACATAGAGCATAGGGTCAGCCTGACGCAGTGGTAGCACGCTTACCTCTGCGTCGGAAGGTTGTGGGTTCAAGCCCCACGTCGGGAGTTGGAATCACATAGTCTAAGATGATGCTCCAATGCAGCGCTGGGTGGGTGTTTCATTGTCGGAGGTGCCGTCCTTCGGATGAGACATTATACCGAGGTACTGTCTGCCTGTTCAGGCGGATGTTAAAGATCTTAAGGTGCTGTTCAACAATACCCCAAATAAAATTAGTGGCTCACTCCTTAACTGTTGTGGGACACTGCTGGGCGAAACTGGCTACTGCATTCTCGCCCACAAATCAATCCACTTTACAGCATAACCTTTGAAGCACTTTGAGATGTCTGAACGACAAGATAAGGCACTATATCAAATTCAAGGATTATGACTATTTAGAGGAATTTCAGGACAGAATTGAACCATTCGCCTCATTGCGTGTCTCTGTAATTGTACTATAATCCCAATTCCTTGCTCTTTTCTCTGATCTCTTTTATATGTTTTCTCTCTTTAAATGCTGACCCATCTGCTCTTTTAATTGAGAAGTGATGCATTCAGCTGCCGACTGTCTTGTGACTCTGTTTTGTCACCATATCAAGTCATTTCCTCTGCCTCTCGCATTGCTGCAGCGAATCGGAAATGTTCATCTTGTGCTGACAACAGACGGCACAACAAAGAGTCAACGATTATTTCACCCACTACCCCCCTCCAACGGAGTGGGCAAGAGTGCCTGAAATGCACGAGCTGAGCAAGATCGCTGAGGAATGGTATAACTTTACCTGCAGTTTTAATACAATAATAACCCTTACATTTGGTACCGTTCATTTCATGTCAGGAGGAGCGCTTCACGGAATATACTGTAAAGTGGAGAGACAATGTCCTGTGGAGTCCTGTAGCTCAGTGGTTAGAGCACTCGCTTTGCAAGTGAGAGACCTGAGTTCAATTCCAGGCAGAGGGCGAAACCTTGGGCAAGTTTCCTTACTCCACACAGAGCCTAATAATAATCCCTCCAAAAAAACCCTAAACAATAATAAATTGGTCATTTTCAATCTAGGACTGTTTGTGGGACATTGCTGTGCGCAATTGGCTGCCGCGTTCGCCCACAAATATACAGTCAATTCACTTTACAGTGTGTTCTGTGAAGCGCTTTGGGACGTCGAGAAGACGTGAAAAGCGCTATATCAAATGCAAGGATTATTATTATTAATGTGTTTTTTTTTGTATGGGCAGCTCAAAGCAACAACCCACAAATAGCCATGAGGGGAATGGCCAATTTTATTTGGGGCATTTGTTGGCCAGGATGCTGAGCGAAACTCTCTGGGTTGCATTGGAGTGACAGCCTAGACTACATCAATTCCAAGTCCAGACATGGGGCTTGAACCTTCTGACTAAGAGACAAGAATGCTACCAACTGAGCCTGAATCACCAGCCTGAGGTGTGGGCTGTCCAGAGTGGAAGGTTGATCTAGCTCAGTCTATCCTAATGCATCAACTGCGCTTTACCACCTGGCCTTCAGGGCTTTGGCTTGCAGGGCTAACAGTAGCCGATTGAGGAGAATCACTGCCCCTTCGAGTCCTGCTGATGAGCCAGGCTGGTCTTTGTGTAACTAATAATAATAATCTTTGCACTTGATATAGCAGCTCATCATACAGTTGAAATGTCTCAAAGCACTTCATAGAATATATTGTTAAAAATGGATCGACTGTGTATTTTGTGGGCGAAATGTGGAAGTCAACTGCACACAGCATTGTCCCATTAACGGTCGTGGATTAAGTGGCCAATTTTACTTGGGGGAATGTTGCCTGAGGTTGCCTACAGTTTCGCCCCACCTGGGAATCAAACACAGAATAACTCTGAGAATCAGTCTGTTTAACACTCAATGCCACAATGCCATCTCTCTCAATCAATGCATAACTGGGTAGGGTAATGCAACTAGTCTTGCGAGGAGGGGAGAAGTCTAGTATAGTTTACATTATGCTTTTTCCTCCGGGAGTTGGATTTGAACACTGCTACGTTCAATCAGACAAAGCTTTCTCCTCTTCGCTGGCTGCCGGGACACTGAGTGAGAGACATTTGGGTAGTTTCTGGCCAGTGGCCATGGGATGAGAATTCACTGAACAGAACAGCCATCGCGTGTGTGTGTGTGTGTGTGTGTGGCAGTGATGGTTCACAGTGTAAAACAAATGTCTCAAAACACTGTCCAAAATTAGATTAATTAGAAATTAAGCGAACGCCTTTACAGAGGCAAACTTTGTGGAGGCCTGTAGCTTTGTGGTTAGAGCACTCGCCTCGCAAGCGAGAGGACCTGGGTTTGATTCCCGGGCAGGGCAAAACGTTGGGCAAGTTTCCTTACTCCACAAGCTTTTGTTTACCTGGGCAGTAAATAAATTTAAAAAATACTAATTTGGTCACTTAATCCATGACTGTATGTGGAACACTGCTGTGCGCTACCGCTTTTCGCCCACAAAAATCAAACACGTCAAATCACTGCACTGTATATTCTGCGAAGCGCTTTGAGACGTCTCAACGATGTGATAAGGCGTTGTATCAAATGCAAGGATTATTGCCATTTAGCAACCGGGTTTCCTACTCATTGCTAGTTAAACAGAGGCGTGCGGACTAAGGAAACTTGCCTAAGGTTTCACCCAGCCCAGAAAATCGAACCAGGGTCCTCTCGCTTGCGAGGCGAGCGCTCTGACCACTACGCTCTAGGACTCCCAATGCGATGAGCAGTTAAATGAAAGGTTTCGCAAATGGTCAACTTGCCTGCTCAGACGCTGAGGTTGGAGAACAGGGACAAGGTCACAGCGGGGCAGCAGGGGGAGCCCTTTTGCTCATTCAGGGGAGCAGAGAAGGTCGACAACTTTTGAAGCTCATCTCAAGACTGTGGGTTTGGCTGCACCTGCGCTGATAGATCCTGCGCTCTCCAACCAAACTGGAAACTCATCTGAAACCCTCAATCTAAGCATAAATTCGCCATAAATTTGATTTTTTTTTTTAGCATTGAGAGTACTTGCAGGAGGAGGAGGAGGATCGAAGTTGGAGTCAGCAGTCCAATTTGGTAACTGTCTGTCTTGTCTGTAACTGTCTGTCCCTTTAACTCAGCCTGATGTGAAATGACAGCTTGTTTGATGTTTTCTTCCTGAGCCCGGCTGGTAACATGTGAGTCTCCAGAGAGCAAGCTGAACGGAGTATTTGTCACCTCTTATCATAATAATAATAATAATAATAATAATCCTTGCATTTGATATAGCGCTTTTCACGTCTTCTCGACGTCCCAAAGCGCTTCACAGAAACACACTGTAAAGTGAATTGACTGTATATTTGTGGGCGAACGCGGCAGCCCATTGCGCACAGCAATGTCCACTTGTTTAGGGCAAGTAGGAAAGTGCAGAGTTTGAAAACTTGGGAAATATCAGACTCGCAGACACAGGAACATATTACACACACACACACACACACACAGACAGAGGAAGATAACACACAGACATACAGAAGGACATTCCTGTCCCCATACACACACACACACACACAGGCAGATAGTAGTAACACGTACACCTCTCTCTCTCTCTCTCACACACACAGGTAGATCACAGAGAGGGAGAGGGAGAGGGAGGCTATAGACTATGGAGTCCAAACTTGGATTACAAACATAATTGGTGAGGATTCCACAATGTCAGCGAAAGGCAGTGTGTTTCACTCTTGACTTTAATTCAACCACTGGCTATTCAGGCAGCCTCTTAAATCCAGCCACTTTAGTTTCAATGAGAAGATCAAAAGGCTGTAAGGTTTTATTTAATGAGCCCACATAAACGTTGGACAGTCTCATGAGTCTATATCGGGTCCAGTGACAGTTCTCCTGTAACGTGCAGTAAATTGAAACCCAATATCAATTCACATCTCACTTCAACTCATCCATCACTACCTACTATGACACCTGTCACTGACAAAGGGATTAAAGTTGAACTTCACGTGCATGTTTTTTTATTCGAGAAAGCACACCAGCTCAATGTGTCACAAGGTGATTTGCACGTCCTGGACATGAATGTGGATGTCTGGGGATAATAATAATAATATTAATCCTATCATTTGACATAGCGCCTTATCGTGTCATTGACATGTCTCCAAGCACTTCACAGAATATACAGTGGATTGTCTGTATATTTTGTGGGTGAAATGCAGCAGTAATTGTGCCCAGCAGTGTCCCACAAACTGAGTGACCCTATTGTAATTTTTTTTATTTCTTGGGAGGGATATTTACCTACGGAAAACGATCTGCTAATCGATTAACAACCGGGTTCCTACTTACTGCTAGGTAAACCGAGGCGTGTGTGTGCGTGGAGTAAGGAAACTTGCCTAAAGTTTCGCCCCATCTGAGAAGCGAACCCGGGTCCTCTGGCTTTTGAGGCGAGCACGCTAACCACTACGCTACCGGATTAACGGCTGGCACCCCTCCCCTCGGGTGTGAGGGTTAGAGAAAGGAGGGTGGGAGAGAATGGGGGTGTGTAGAGTGTGAAGAGATCTACCCCTGCATTGTATTTCTCCAGCTTCAGTCTGTGCATTATTCATTCATGCTAGCAATTGGTTAGCAAGCGAGTTCTTTACAGGAGAAAGTGTACAGCCATGTAATGTGATGTGAGCAGGGTTATTTGGTGATTTCTTTGACTGGGGGCTGGATTAGAAAAGTGTATTCAGACGACGAAAACTGTCACAGACCTCTCTGCCTCCACCCTAACCTCCTCCCCCATCAGTTCTCTTTGCATGGTCCGAGTATTAAGGCTCTTGTCTTCAAATCTAAATTTGTCCACACTTTTGGAAAGTTTCTGAATTCAATTCTAATTTTGAACGTAACTGAAAAGAAAATTGAATGAAAGAAGACTGTATTCAGGAATCTTCGAAAATTCTGCCCAACTTAAATAGGTGTGAAGGATAACGTTTGCTATTATCTCTAACTTTTTTTTTGCTGTCCACATTTTAAAAGTCTTCTAAATGTTTTTAAAAACATCCCTCCCTCCCTCCCTCCCTCCAATCAAACTGACAAAGTCAATGTCCCAAATGTGCTAAATCATTAAAAAAATAATAATTTGGTCACTCAATCCACGACTGAGTTTGTGGGACTCTGCTGTGCACAATTGGCTCCTGCGTTTCGCCAAAAAAATATAGTCGATTCACGTTATATTACAATACATTGTGTGAAGCGCTTTGAGACGCTTCAAAAACGTGATAAGGCGCTATATCAAATGCAAGGATTATTATTGTTATGATTATTATAATGATCATGGGAAATTTCGGTCCTCTGATGTCCATCTGGGGGAGATCAGGAGAACACGCAACAATCATGCAATGCAAGACATGTATATCTCTGTGCGAAGGTTCCATGTCAGTCAACAGCCGTTTCTCTGTTTAATCCCAGCGCCTCCTGCTGAAATGCAGTTGAGTGACTAAACCAGACTTTGCACCTCGATTCCCGGATCCGTTTTTTCCGGCATCAAAATCGGAAGCTGCTTTTCCAGTTTTTTTTGTTTGGCTCCGGTTCTGATGAAGCCACTTCATTGTGGTTTTACTGTTGCTGGTGACAGCCAAAGGATGCTCGTGTCCACCTTGTGTGATCTGGCACATTGCAAAAACTGAGCGCTGGCTATTTACTTCCAATGAGTTACTGCACCTCTTTTGCTTCTCTTCACAGGGTTTACTGTAAGGTGTAGTGACTGTGTACTTTCTAGGCCAAATGTAACAAGGCAGTTTGCACTCAGCAATGCCCCACAAACAGCCAGCCATGAAGTGAATGAACCAATTTTATTCGGGAAATTCTTGGCCAGGACACAAAGAGAAACTCCCTTCATTTATCCAATAGGTAAACATCCACCTGACCAGGCACCTCCGACAATGCAGCCTCCCCCCGTTTCCCGCCCCCTCCTCCCAGCAAAACAGTGGATATCAGCCCAAAGTCCTGACACAGGGCTTGAAACCCAAACCTTCCGACTCAGAGGTGAGAGTGCCACCAACTGAGGCAGACTGATACCAGGTCACTTTAAGAGGTTACCTTCAGTTTCATAGTAGTCATGCGGTTCAGGGATTTCACACCAAAACAACTAAGGTGTGACATTGAGAAAATATATTTTTAAACGCATTGATTTTCCACACATCTAACATTTAAAAATAGCACTTTACCTTGAAATCCCATGTTAAACCACCCGAATGGTTAACATTGAAGGAAAACAGAAGTGCTGAAAATAACCCAAAATGCTTGACACATCTGCTCCATGGTAGTTTTTAGATACAGTTTGGAGATACAGCAGGAGCTGTACATCAGTGTCCTACACGCAGTGACTTTGTGGAGTCCCGTAATGTAATGGTTAGAGCACTCGCCTCACAAGCGACAGGACTCGGGTTTGCTTCCCAGGTGGGCGAAACCTTAGGCACATTTCCTTACTCCACATGCCTATGTTTCCCAGAGGACCGGTTGTTAGTCGATTGGCGGATTGCTTTCTGGGGGAATTACCCCTCAATTGGTCACTCAATCCATGACTAATAATTAAAAAAATTATTATTGCTGTGCGCAATGGGCTGCCGCGTTTTGCCCACGGAATACGCAGTAAATCCACTTTACAATATATTCTGTGAAGATCTTTGAGATGCCTCAACCACACAAAATGCGCTATATCAAGCACACAGTAACTTGTGAGCCGAGAGATGTCAGCTCATCAGTACATCATTCGCAGGTCACACTAAACTAAGCTAAATTAAACCGGTTATTTCCATTCAGGAATCTGTTGTCACCAGAATATTTGGACGACACTAAAGCGGGTACAATGGAAATGCATAGTCTTCTTGCTTTGCGAAAGCTGCAGCAAAGAGATTTCTGCACGTTATCTATCTGTCCGAGTGCCAGCCCTGCATTCTGTGTTACACTTGACAGCGGATCAGCTGTGCTGTGGGGCAGCTGACAGTCCACTGCAATTAATTACAGTATTAAGTTTATGTATGGAGTCGAGTTGAACTTATCAAAGCGCGTTGACTGTGAGTTTCTGTGAAGTGCTGTGATTCCGTTTGTAGGCGAATCAGCTGTTCGGAGAGGAGAGATTGGGGGTGGGGGAGGGTTAAGACATTCTGCGCCCACTCTGGAATTCCATCCCTCTGCATTGTCCCTGTCCCTTTCCTTTAAATTGAGCGAGGAAACGAAGTGGAAAGACATTGTGAGGAAGCCATTCAGCCCTTCAGATACCATTCATCGTGAGCGAAAGTTGAGCTATTAATAAATGTTTGTAGTTGAACTGTCGCCTTCAACCTGCTGCTGTTTAGATGATGAGACAGTTTCGCTCTTACTTTTAATCCCTTCAAAAAAAACTTGATCACTCAATCCACGATTGTTTGTGGGACACTGCTGTGCGGAATTGGCTGCCGCCTTTCGCCCACAAAATTTCGGCCACTCCACTTTACAATATATTCTGTGAAGCGCTTCAGGACATCTCAACGACATCATAAAACGCTAGAACAAAAACCCAAATTATTATTAACAACAAAAATTAAATTTGTGCAGCGGTGCCGGACAATCAGTGTTTCGGACCCGAGCTGGGGGTCGAATCGGGAGGTGGGTGAAGGCCAGGGGGGAAGGAGGGTGACCGAAAGCATGGTTGAAGAGGAGGGTCTTGAGACGTGCCTTGAAGGAGACAAGGGAGGGGGCGGAAAGCGATCCGTCAGTCGACCCACAACCGGTCTCCTACTTACTGCTAGTTAAACCGAGGCATGTAGGGTGAGGAAACTTGCCTAAGGTTTCGCCCCGCCCAGGAATCGAACCCAGGTCCTCTCCCTGCGAGGTGAGCGTGCTATGGTACAGGACTAGAAGCCAGACTATTCAATGGATAGAGGCTTAAAGTATCACTGTATCGTCTAAGAGAGGATGGGTGGTTTATGTCAGCTCCTTTGTTGAGGAGCAAGATAGCTGCTTGTTTGTCCTCTATATACCCTTAAATGTTTTGTCTTTGTTACCAGTGCGATTGAATGAGTGAAACAATTCCCGATGTGCCTTTTATTTCTACCTGCTATCAGTTTTCTTCAGTCATTGTACAATTACAGAACAGGGATTCAGTAGAAAGTTGGCCCATTTCTCATTGACAAGTGTGGGATTGTTGCCTAAGCCCTTTGAGGGATTAACCTGCCAGTCGAAGGGCATCGAAGTGGAACACCAACTTT